>NW_027506886.1:175000-230000 GCF_052324685.1 Brachyhypopomus gauderio
ACGATATCAACCAGAATTAAAGCATCCACGCATCAGACTGCTCTCCGGATACTCTTCAGACTCCGTGTCTTTTTACCCCTGGGAGAGGGAGGGAGGGAGGGAGGGAGAGAGGGAGAGAGGGAGAGAGAGAGAGAGATAGAGAGATGCTTCACACAGCCGACACACACAGAAAAGAGGAGGTAGGAAAGACGTCTCTTCTTTCCTCACCTTTTACTTGGTGGGGAGACCATACACTTCCACAGCACTGTGTACAGGGCCAGCAGGAAGACTATGAACAGTGCAGCAGCTATTAAACCTGAGGTTACACACACACACACACACACACACACACACACACACACACACACACACACACACACACACACACACACACACACACACACACACACACACACGATCACACTTCGTAATCCACAACAAACCTCCACCATTGCATCATCTCGAGGCTTACAGCATTGCACAAACAACTCAACCTTACAGAGAGGTTTAGCAGAGGTAGAAAGCACTCAGGTGTTGCACTGGGTCTCGACCTATAGCAACAACACCAACACCAAACAACACCTGTACCATTCTTAACAGGCATTGCGGGTAACTGCTTTGACATGTCGCAGATTCAGGCTGCAGGATACTTTATAGAAGTGAACAAGCTAGGCTGTTTCCCATCGGCTAGGGTGTGACTTCATAACAGATGAGATTATTTGTTTATCTTTTAGATGTGCAGCATTTTTTCCAGACACATGCAGACACATGCATAGATAAAGAGGTCAAGAGCAGAAGCTGAGGGAGAGATCTGCACACAGCGGAGCCATCTGCCACTGCTAGACCCCAGAGTCCCTTCCTATTCCCACAGCACTCCTCCCCTCCTCCCCAGAGTCCCTTCCTATTCCCACAGCACCAACTCTCCTCCCCTCTCCACAACTCCCCTCGTCTCCCCTCTCCAACTGTCCTCACCCCGCCACAACTCTCCTCTCCTCTCCACAACTCCCCTCGTCTCCCCTCTCCAACTGTCCTCACCCCGCCACAACTCTCCTCTCCTCTCCCTCAATCTCTTTTCTCCCCCTGCTTACAGACCTCAAGTTGAACTCCCAGCCTAGAAGCCAGTTAGGGAGAAGATTAGGGAGAAGGTGTGTGGACCTTCTCACGGTATTCCCACTGACGGAGCAGCGATCTCATTTAATGCATCTGCTTGAACATGTGTAAAGACGCGGTGCAGTGTGGATCATGCATACACGTGTCTCCAAGACAGGTTGCCCTGAGCTACTGCAATCCCACACATGGCAGCTCAATAAGCAGCACCTGCTGAACTGGTATGATCGAGCCCCACTCCACACCAGACAATGTCAGGTAATGTTTTCTTCTTTTTTTTTCAGAGCCTTGTTGCTACAACAGTGGTTCAACTGAATATTTCATGGCAAAGTAGGCCAACTTCACACCAGCAACTCTAAATGTTTCCAGTCCCCAAAATAACAGAACCAGATCTCCTAGACAAAGACTCGACGTAACTCACACAACCAGTGGCTGAGATAATGACTTTAGTCATTGTCATTAAAAGCCACAAGCAGTTTTATGAACTAAACTAGACCATTCACTGCCCCCAGCACGGCACACACACCAAGTTTAAAGCTCAAAACCAGATCACTCAAGGTTTATGTTTATTTTTTATTTTTATTTTGCAGGGACAACAACATATTGTCTAAATGTCAGAGCTGGGGTTTAGCTACCTACATGTAGCAAGGTTTTTAGTTTTACTATTTTAAGTGGCTCTGATGGAAGAAAAGCTATTTTCAAAACATAAATCTTTTCCAATAACTTAGCTATACATTTTTCCTCAAGTACTGTGTAGCATGTGTGCTGTATTTTTACTAGTTAACTAATTAACTTTCTAGCTAAATAACTAATTAACAAACTGATGGTAACTATTATAGATGCAATGTCACATCAAAAACAAAATGTGATGTCTTTTTAATCCAATTCACTACAAAAACACATGTGAGTCTTCAATCTACTTTAAACAATGTTATTCTTTATTTGTGTTAAATGTATTGTTGCTTCATTAAGTAGCTTTAACAGTCACCGGCCACGTTATTAGGTACACCTGTCCAACTGCTCATTAACACAAATGTCAAATCAGCCAATCACATGGCAGCAATTCAATGCATTTAGGCATGTAGACATGGCCAATAAAATCTGCTGCAGTTCAAACTGAGCATCAGAATAGGGAAGAAAGATGATTTAAGTGACTTTGAACGTGGCATGTTTGTTGGGGCCAGACAGGCTGGTCTGAGTATTTCAGAAACTGCTGATCTATTGGGATTTTCTCACACAACCATCTCTGGGGTTTACAGAGAATGGTCCGAAAAAGAGAAAATGTCCAGTGAGCGGCAGTTCTGTGGGTGCACTGAGGTCAGAGGAGAATGGCCAGAGTGGTTCGAGCTGATAGAACGGCAACAGTAAATCAAATAACCAATCGTTACAACTGAGGCATGCAGAAGAGCATCTCTGAATGCACAACTGGCACACTTTGGGCACATTAGTATCAAATGAGCATTGTGTCAATGCCACAGCCTACCTGAGTATTGTTGCTGACCACGTCCATCCCTTTATGACCATAGTGTACCTATCTTCTGATGGATACTTCCATGTCATAATGCGTGAATCATCTCAGACTGGTTTCTTGAACACAAGCGTTCACTCTACTCGAATGGCCTCCACAGTCACCAGATCTCAATCCAATAGAGCACCTTTGGGATGTGGTGGAACGGGAGATTCACATCATGGATGTGCAGCTGAGAAATCTGTAGCAACTGCTTGATGGTATCATGTCAATATGGACCAGACTCTCTGAGGAATGTTTCCAGTACCTTGTTGAATGCCATGAAGGATTAAGGCAGTTCTGAAGGCAAAATGGGTCCAACCCGTACTAGCAAGGTGTACCTAATAAAGTGGCCGGTGAGTGCATAATGTGTAAGCCATATTATAATTCTAATATTTATAGTTATTGATAATGTGTTTACATTTATTTATAATGCAATGTATTTAATGTAGCTAAGAGAATAGCTTGGCTGCATTTTAGTTACTTTTAATACTGAGTCCTTAATGGTTTGTAAAGCTGTTTGAAAGTAAACTCCCTACTGCTGCTAACCTGGGGCACTGTAGGTGGGGAAACGTTACAATAATTCTTAGCTTCTCTCCCTATTTTATGGGACACCTGCTGCTAACTGTAGAGGAAACCAGGCAAGATGAGGTTGAGCGGGACCTGTGACCCTCCGCACACGCTAGGATTCCAACTTCTCTAGAGCTCATTTTGAAAGAAAAGGAAACAAAGAGTAAACAGCCACTCCGTTCACATGACAAGCCATGTTGTTTCTTTCTGATCACTTCAGATTTACTTCAGATGGTTCACATTTCTCACTGCAGGTGAGCTGAGCTGTAACGTGAATGCATCTGTGCTCCAAAACAGGGCACGAAAATGCGTTTTGATACATTTTTGCACAACAAATAAATTCAAATATGATTTGCCCACACAACCCACAGCCCTGAAAAATCTGATTAGTTTCACATTAAGACAAAAAAAAATCTGATTTCAGTCACTTCGAGAGACAGGTAGAAAGATAGATGAAGACAAAGGAAAATAGACTTCTCACGAAAAAGTCTTATCACATTCACAGTTAACAGATAAAGAGGAAGATAGAGGGATGGAAGATAGAAGGATAGTGAAATAGAAATCTATCAGTCACTGAAAGATGCAGTTCAGATATAAAGATATGCAGTCACTAGAGTACAATCACTACACCAGATCACCTACGTACTGGAGCAGATCACCTACAGTGAAGACTACCACTTTCACAGCATACACAACACTTACGGATCCTGGAACAGCCGTGTATGTACATATGTGGTATTAGTGGGTGAGGAAGGACTGTAATGATAGTGCTATTGGCTTACATAGGGGTTTATGTGGTATAATCTCACAGTGTTTGTGTAGAGGTGTTTCATTAAAAGTTAACCTGATATAATCCCACTATGTTTCTGTAGAGGGGCCTCAGTGAGAGTTTACCTGGTATAATCCCACTATGTTTCTGTAGAGGGGCCTCAGTGAGAGTTTACCTGGTATAATCCCACTATGTTTCTGTAGAGGGGCCTCAGTGAGAGTTTACCTGGTATAATCCCACTACGTTTCTGTAGAGGGGCCTCAGTGAGAGTTTACCTGGTATAATCCCACTACGTTTCTGTAGAGGGGCCTCAGTGAGAGTTTACCTGGTATAATCCCACTACGTTTCTGTAGAGGGGCCTCAGTGAGAGGTGATGGAGACACCACTGTTGAACCTGGAGAGAGAACCAACCCCTGAAGTTACAGGAGATAGACATGCTCACTCAAACATCAGAGGGGTGTTAGGAGTGTGAACGCTTACCATTTCTGTGGGAGGTAAGGGGGAGCCATGCAGGGACAGGAAGCACAACCTGTGAAGCACAATGACAGAGAACATAACCACACTGTAAAAAACAGAACTTAAAATTGCTCGCCTTACTATGATTTTTAGTTTGGCTGAGCCAAAAATAATTAATTGCACCATAAACAATAACAAAGTAATTGGACCAGCTTACTTTATTGAGTTTCTTGTTAAAAGTTGATCTGACCTTACAACCTGCATTGTCAAAATATACAAATTGTAGTTGAACCCTAGTTAAGGCCAGGCCAACTCCTCTGCGCATACTCAATTTGACTCCTTAGTTAAGAACGGGGCGGGGTTTGCGATTGGACTCCAGACATCTTGAAATGGATTTCACCTGCGGCAAGCAGCGACCTACGCTACACTGTAAAAACGAAAAAGTTGAGAAAACTCAAAATTTCAAGGCAACTTACTGCACTCGATTTTTGAGTTTTGATCCCAACTCAAACTCTTAAGTTTTTAAGAAATTCACTCACAGTTGAGCCAACTTATTATTTCTTGTTCCAAACGTCCAAATGTGAGTATTTTGGTTGAAATACTACCTTTGTTGCAGAAAGGTATAATAAACGTGTTAATTGAACCGTTTTGTCATTTGTCTTATATGACCCAACTTCAGTTAGCTGTTCTTAGTATTGAATTTAGAGATTTATGTACATGTGAAATATACATTATCTGAACAAGATATTGTAGCGTCTGGCCAATGGGGGGGTGCCAGAGGGTGACGTCATTACCCATGAGCCCTTGCGGCTCCGGCCCTATTATGCGTATTATGTGGTGTTTATGTCTGTATAGTGTTATTAATGATTATTAATTGTGTGTTATTAGTTAAGTCACCCCGGTGCATTTTTTTAATGTACATGTGCATTATCAGAGTTCCCCCTCCATGTATGTGTAACGTTGCCGTCTTCATGACCTCCCCCTGTGTTTCACGTGCAATGGCAAGCTATTTGCAGGTTTCAAGTTTGATCTGATTGTGCCTGTGAGTGCCAATTTCCTTACGAGATGAAAATAAAACATCTGTTCTTGACAAGAATGGGCTTTGTCTGTGGCCTCTTTCTTCCGCACCATGCCATAATATAATAAGTTGGCACAGCTTAAAAAAATTTGGAACTCTTGGTATGTAAAACTTACATTTTAAGGTTTGTATACATGGGCAAGATAAATTATCCGAACAAGATATAATAAGTTAGCAAAACATTTGGAATTATTTGTAGGCAATACTTAAAATCTGAAGTTTATATACCTGTGAAAAATAAATTGGAACAAGAAATAATAAGTTGGCTCAACTGTGAGTGAATTTCTTAAAAACTTAAGAGTTTGAGTTGGGATCAAAACTCAAAAATCGAGTGCAGTAAGTTGCCTTGAAATTTTACGTTTTCTCAACTTTTTCTTTTTTACAGTGCAATCACAGGTCAGAGAGGAGCAAAACCACCAATCACAGGTCAGAGAGGGGCAAAATCACCAATCACAGGTCAGGGAGGCATAAAATCACCAATCACAGATCAGAGAGGGGCAAAGTTACCACAGGTCAGAGGGGGCAAAATCATCAATCACAGATCAGGGAGGCATAAAATCACCAATCACAGATCAGAGAGGGGCAAAGTTACCACAGGTCAGAGGGGGCAAAATCATCAATCACAGGTCAGGGAGGCATAAAATTACCAATCACAGGTCAGAGAGGGGCAAAGATACCACAGGTCAGAGGGGGCAAAATCATCAATCACAGGTCAGAGAGGGGCAAAATCACCAATCACAGGTCAGGGAGGCATAAAATCACCAATCACGAGTCAGAGAGGGGCAAAATCACCAATCACAGGTCACAGAAACACCAGCACAAGCTCACTGTGTCATTAAGTTGACAGCAGAGTTACAGGCAGGCCAGTCAGAACAGGAGCCCATGGATTGTTCCTCATAACACAAATGCTTTCACGGGGTGTTTCCCTTCCTGATGGGGGGAGGAGCTAAGCCAAGGACAGAGTTTTCAACACAGATTTCAAGATTACAGCCTTTTACACTGCAGCTCGAAGTACAGTCTTTAAGCTTAGACCAAAGTAAAATTCTACCACAAAACTCTGATAGTGTTTTTTTGTTTTGTTTTATTTCCCTCAGATCCACGTTTCCAGTTGAGTGGAATGAACGCATATGACTATATGAACTGTCGAACTAGCTGTCGCTTTGGACACCACGGATATTGATAGAACTGAGTTCAGAGCCTGGGGGAAGAGAAGACAGGAGATTTATCGCGATAAGAAAGGATGGCCATTACTGTAAGTTCCCAAAACATGCTGAGGAAAGGAAACTAAAGAAGAATCAAAACACGACTAAAACCGAGAAACCTGAATGGCGTTTCTCAGAGCTAGGTGTATAGAGATCTCATAAATGAGTAATACATATATTCATGAATATTTGCAAATATACTTTAGGACAGCGTGGGATACTGTTTTACTCAGACGTCTGGAATAGTAAATCCAGTAATACTGTATCAGCCTGCAGTTACTTTTCCCAGTTTAACGTGGTCAGCGCATCCCTGACCCGTTCAGTCTGACGTCTCAAACGCAAACGTGGCGCACGTCCCTCTCCAACACCCGGCGTTGCTTTTACCTGCGATTCGTTGCCG
Organism: Brachyhypopomus gauderio; assembly: GCF_052324685.1. Classification (NCBI taxonomy): domain Eukaryota; kingdom Metazoa; phylum Chordata; class Actinopteri; order Gymnotiformes; family Hypopomidae; genus Brachyhypopomus; species Brachyhypopomus gauderio. The sequence continues at coordinate 182,069 of NW_027506886.1, forward strand.
TCCCGTAGTTCCTCGAGGACTGTGCCGTTTCTCACCTCCGGCCACATATTCGTGATGTTTCGCACAGCCTATCTTCCCGTTGTCATCTCCAGGGCCCCCTTTAGAAGGACGAGCCTTTAGCCGGCGGCTTACATGCCCTACATATAGTAAACAGTAATGGTGCGTCCGGGGAGCGCGTAAACTATTGGGTGGATGAGATGAGCGACAGCGCCACCGGGGTGGGCGTGTCCTGAGCATGTCCTGGGCGTGTCCTGAGCAGGTCCTGGGCGTGTCCCGGACGTGTGTAGTGTGCAGTCACCTTGGTTTTTGATTACAAAACAATGCAAATGAAACAGACTAGTTTGTGAACAGGTATATGTAACCAGGACCAGTTGAAAACAGAATAAAATATGCAGACATCAGATAAAATCTCTTTAATCAGGTTTTCCGCGAGTGGTATAATTTTGTTTCGTTTGTAACAATTATGACCCAACAAAACTGAAAAAAACACGACATCGGGAGGTCTTAATACTACGAGACATAACCGGAAAACTGCATGGTCATATTAAGGCAGTGTGAGTTAAACTATTAACAGCACTGTAAACACAAACAAGTTTACTTAATCAAGTGTTAACAGAAAAGCATTCATCTCTGCAAGAAATCATTGGAGGCTGATAGCCTAGAGAGGCAAAAGAACAAATAAATCAGAATAAATGCGCACACACACACACACACACACACACACACACACACACACACACACACACACACACACACACACACACACACACACAAGACCTTTCTGTAATATCTCATCTGCCCAGTTCCACTCACACGCACCATTAAACTTACTCAAACCATTATTAATTTAATCATGGCCAACATGCCAACATCAAAACTGAAACAAACACTACATCGGGAGGTCTTAATACTACAAAACATAACCGGAAAATGTATTTGTGCACGTTATGTTCCTGTTTACTATCGTGGGACACTCTAATCACTTTAATTGTATAATCAACCGCACATTCAGGAAAAAGGGAAGTGAATAACAAGAAAAGAAGAAACATACATTTAGTCAAGCCAGATCACTTAAACCTCTCCAGCATGGTCAGATTAAGGCAATGCAAGTTACACTATTAACAGCACTGTAAACACAAACTACAGTTTACTTAATCTAGTGTAAACAGAAAAGCATTGCTCTCTGCAAGAAATCATTGAAGGCTGATACAGGAAAAAGCAAAAACGAGGCAAAAGAACAAATAAATAAACCAAAAACACTGAAAACAGTAAAGAAATCAGTAGTGCAATAATAGTAGTGCGTGATCAAATTTCTCCAGTAGACAGAGATCATGTTTTGATCAATGTGGTTATCCCTGCCCCAACACACACACACACACACACACACACAAACACAAGCACACACCCAAACACACTCTATGAACCCTTATAGCAGCTTATCAGGAACTTCCTGTGAAGTTACTCCAGCATATTTTGGAATCTGGCTGTAAACTTTACTCATCATCAAACAATCTGGACGGCTGCCAATATAATCCACATCCATATTCATAAATAACTTGAAAGGTTTCCTGATCTCAGATCAGTGTGCTTCTCTCTATAGCTATGAGAGAGTCCCCAGTGTGACTCTGTGTTTTGCCAATGTACAACTGTAGCTAAGCAAACATTTTAGATTTTAGTTTTACCAGAGTGAATGAAATAATTTCAAACACTGATTCAAGACACAAACAAACCAAGCAACCAACCAAACAAACAGTAATCCTTACAGTAGGAATATGTTGATGGATGCGTTGATGCAAAAAATCTTCAGCTGATCTTTGAAACACATCACATCATTTTGCAGCAACTGTTGTGCTTTCGAGCCTGAAAGGAAGTTCAAACAACATACATGGATATATGAGCTACGTCCATGTTAAGATAGGAAGTCAAATGCTTCAAATGATGGTAATCTGCATTATGACACAGCAGCTAAATTGTTAAATTAGATTTGTCTGAACCCTAAACGTTAACGGAGATTTGAGGTGAAGGTTCAAAATAGGCCTGTGCATGTCCTTCCCTGCAGAGTACAGGAATCTTACGGTTTTGTAAAAGGTTTTGGAGGTTTGTCCTAAATCCTCTGACTTCTGCACCAAGTCATCCAACTTTTCTCCTCTCTGCAGCAACGAATCCATGGTGTTGTGCTGTCGCGGACACACAAAACAGTACACACATGACACATACAGCGTTGTGTTCATCTATTACCTCAAAACAGCAAACCATGCATCTCAGAGTGAATTCCAACTGCCCCCATTGAGCTACAAATCAAAACTGCCTCAAACAACATGTTTTGCTTTATGAGTTTAGTGAATAAGCAATAAAATATCTCACCAAAATAATCTTTGTCTCATCAACTTCTGCCTGAAGTCTAGTTATTGCATCCGCTTCTCTGGGGTTCTGTAAATGAAGTCAGACAGTCACAACAAACACGGACCTCATCCTGTTTCAACATTAACTAAAGGGTAATGCCTTCCATTTGTGTGTCTGTGTGTGTTACAAATAACCTGGTATTTGCTGAGATACTCATCTAGCAGAGGGAATCGGATGCTGTCTGGAGTTCCGGTTGACCACTCACGGTCATCCACCTGTCTGGAGAACTCGTCCAACACCTTATAGCAAATTATGAAAATGAAAACAGCTGTAAACTATGCTCACATGAATGTCTTATACCTGTCTTTATCTACATCACCCTGAGAACACAGGTGCAGTGCTTCTGCAAATACAATACTAAAATTAGTATGCAAAACTCTTCACATATGTTTGTGTTACACACCTTGTCAAGGAGAGAAAAACACACACGCTGTGGGTACTCGCTATCGGCTATGAGCACAGCAGAAAGACCATCATCACGTATGTGCACATGACACATATAGTCTAATAAAGAACATACACACAGACAAACAGATGCACACAATGAGTCTGCATTTAAGAAAATCCACTGTAGTTATGCATAGCAGGAAGAATCTCCCACGCTCACCTTTCTCTTTAACTGAGGATCGATTCCCAAGCACAGAGCGCTCAACAATAAGGGCACCGGTGAATGCCATGAACTCTTGTATGCTGTCACACCCACCCACCCACACACACACACACAAACACACAAACGCTAAAAGTCAACATGAACAGTTTGCTGTCAGTATAGAGGAAGGATATATATATATATATATATATATATATATATATATATATATATATATATATATATATATATATATATATATATATATATATATATATATATATAGTCTTACCTGGATCTTTGAAAATAGCTGAATGAGGATAATTCGTAGGCAGCTTTAAGAAGATTGACTTTGGCATGTCCTTTGTACAGGACGCTCAGACTAAACAACTTCATTGTGATAGTGCACCTGTGAAATTAAGGAGTAAAACTTATGGTAAAATGCTGTTTCATTAAAACAGGAGGCAAGATAACTAACGAATGAGAGTGGGGATGGACGTTAACTACAGACAAGCAGGTCACACTGCTGGGTTTGACGTTTCCCTCACTTCCCTGCGCTGTAATTTCCTGTTTTGCCCCATTCACTTCCTCAAGACAGATCGCAACATATCGCGTCGTCAGCCTATTTAGTGTAGAAATACGCTAGCTAGCCGCCTTCCTTTCTTATCTGAGAATCTTGAAGCGCTCGTTCAAGTAATGGACACTCACCTGTCTGAAAATAATACTGGGTGGGAACGACTAATTATCAACGTCCATAACGAAACTCGACTCCTTTTCCCTTTGCACCTGACAGACGCCCAGATCACTATGGTAACAGTCCGCGTATCAAAGTGGTCCGGGTGGAAGTGATTTTAATGCAATGAGTGCCTACCCTCCTGGAGTCGCTCTACTCGATAACAAACAGTACGATCGAGCTTCGGATGTAGTTCACGAACAAACAACCGGCATATCTTCCAATAATTCATCATATAAACATAGGAGGAACTTTAGACACAATTTTTCACCGTGTGATTAATTGAACTGAGAACCCCCCCCCCGTATTTCAAAGCGCACTGTAAGCCAACTCACTTTATTTACATTACTTAAGAATTGCTTCATTGGAATACAGAGAATTAAGATTGGCTCTCTACAGAATACAAACACATTTTAAACTAAAATAAATAAATGTAGTAAACAGTTCATAAGTATCAGGTATGCTGTTGCCTGCACTCTAACCTACTTGTCAAGATAGTAGGAGTTCGCATAATACATTAAGACAATGTATAAAACACAAAAGCAACATCTACAATGTTGTACTTCATAAAAGAACACCCAGAATATTTTTCCTTTAAGGAAAATCCCGTTATTACTAATTTAGACATGTACATGCATATAATTATTAACAACCTATGCATGTAGAGCATAGACATCCGAAAGTATACACAGAAGACAGATTTGGCATGTCAAACATGTACAACAGCGTACGTCGTGTGGTGAACACTTAAGAGCCAAAATATTGGCGATGCCATGCCACCCACACTGAAAACCTCCATTATGGAGACAGAAGTTCAGTTGTATGCTAAGGGAGGCTTCGAAAGCCGCTCCAAGCGAACGACGGGCGTCTTCGCATTGTGCAGTGATCCTGGAGCTCCACCTATCGGTCGGAGCGGTCCATTACAGCGGTTATTACGGCGTTATCATGCGAGCAGCCATCTTGCAGGCCACCGCCGATATGAGCGCGGCTCCTCGGCCACTCCCTTCTTCTGATTGGATGAAGGTGATGTCACAGTTTGGCGTCAGCTCTCGTACAATTTTGTGAAAGCGCTCTTTGAATCTGAAAGGAGAGATCTGGAAATCAGTACTGGATCCAGGATTTATAACTTATACAACTGTCTACAGGAATTTGAATTACATAATTATATATGCTATGTGCGTTTAGGCATTGGTTAACACATCTATTATCCCTCCATCCTCACTCATTACTCCACCGTGGAGTCTCCTCATGAGTCTCCTCACCGTGGGTGGAGCTTGTAGACGGAGCCGTCCACGCCCACCGTGATCTTCATCTCCTCCTGGCAGCGGCGCTTTCTCATGAGGTTGAGGACGCCGGCTAGCCCCGCCCCACACATGTGAGCGGCACGTGTGGACACGCTCTCGCAGGCCAAACGGACAATGTCACAGTCCAGCTCAGACGGCAGGACGCCCAGGGAACTCAGGATGTTATAGATCTGCTTCCTGTCTCCTGTGTCACTGAACGAAGATGAAAAAGGCCGTATTATTGAAGTGCTGTACACAATAAGAACTTTCTGTTGGTAATATCAGCACTGTTTGTGCTCTTATTAAAGAAAAAAAATGTGATTATTAGGGTATCAGTGTTGAATAATAGAAATCTGTAGCACTGCTGGGTAACAGGAATCTATAGTAATGTTTACTAATAGCAATCTATAGTTCATTTGGAAAGTTTTTTTTTATAATGAATGAATGAGCTTCACCAACCTTTCGATCTGGGACACAAATCGAGTCTCGAAGCTGCCGCGTGTTTTTAGCGTGTCTGACGCCTCCCCGTTAAAGAGCAGCCCCTCGTTAAGTAGCTTCAGCAGGACGAGACGAACCAGCTCACCCATGTACTTCCCACCAATCATCTTCTCATACCTGAGGACGCAGGATGGAGGCAGAGACCAGTAGGTGTCGTGGGTCAACGGAGATCAAAATAAATTCTTGCCTGACCCATTACAAAGCATCTCAACAACCACTATGGCATCTGATGGAAGGTTATTATGGTGACACAACATAGCTTGAACACTTCTTGCTCTAAAAGTTTTTGTAAAGTTCTTTCTTTTAATAATTCCGTGAGTGTGGTGTATATGAAATATTGAACATGAGAGACAATGGTGGGTTTATTGATCGTGTGGTCTTCACTGGCACAGTCAGGTACAGTGTCTCACAGAGGCTGGAAAGTAGGAGGTGTTAAATCAACCCTTATGGAGTTAAACTCACTTCCACACTGTTAAATCTACTCCACTTTAACTCTGTAGGAGTTAATAACACAAGTGATTTTAACTGCACACTGTAAACAACCATTAAGCCAGCCACATCACTAATGATGTGGGGAGACGGACATTAATCTCTCTGCGCGTGACGCAGTTATGACGCGCCAGCAGCCCAGACCCATGCTGCTCGCAGAAAAACAACCCGGTCGCCTGGCAACCGCACAAGGGCCCCCGCTCAGCCTCGGGGTCGGCCGTGGGACGGACAACGTGAGCAGACGCGGGGTGACATGGGAATTTCGCCTTCCTCCCCATTCACAAGAAACACAGCGAAAACCAACGAACCATCAGCTCTTGCTGACACGGCAACTGGCATCAGAGGTCCAGCCATTTCGAGGAAACGCTGTGTTTGCGCTGTAATACGGAGAAGGCTGATGGGAATGTGCATGACACAGCTTGCATTAAGGTTAAAGGTCATATAAACTGCACTAAAGTGACAACCATGTCCACTGATACCAAGCGCACCAAGCAACAGACTGGCTTCATACACAGCAAAGGCAGCATGTCTTTGGTGGGCTGGAGTCTACTACAAGTAATATAAGTAGTAATGTCCCTCTCAAACACACCTGCCAAACCTGCTCATTAAGGTCACGAGAGCAGGAGAAACCAAACTGGGCTGAAGTCCTGTGTTACAGGCCTGAAATGGGCCCTCCAGACACAAACAAAGGCCCAAATCCCCCAAATTCTCAGCATGTTAATACTGAGATAACGAAATAAATGAAGACAAAGATTCTGATCTTTGAACAGTTCCGATTACTCTTTTTTTAACGTATTGAACAGCATTTGCTGTTTTGTTGGAGAGCAACTCACAGCTGTTTTCCGGGGTTCAGTGACATCTCGTCCACAACGCGGTCATATTCCAGACGGAAGTCTTCCAGCTCTCCGTTCCCGCCAAAAGCGCCCCACTCTGTGTTCACACACATCCTGCCCTCTTCCCCCTCCACCAGCTCCACTGTACACATTTCCTCCATATAACACGCATTACACCCTGTGCCTGATTGAGAGACAGAGAGAGAGAGAGAGAGAGAGAGAGAGAGAAGCTTCAGTGGAACTTCTAGACCATTTGAACTGAAGAGGCCAGAATGAGACTGAGGCCACTAGACACGTAACAGACATCAAAACAGTCCGTCTTAACAGTCCGTCTTGGATTTATTTTCTGCTTCAGTCATCAAGATATTCCATGGCCCTGTTGTAAAATTTATGTGTGCTATAAAGTATTTAAACAGATGTGTATGTGTGTACACATGAATGAGTGTGTGTGTGTGTGTGTGTGTGTGTGTTTGAGGATAATGCATTCTTCTTACCCACTATCATGCCAACCTCACAGCTACGGTCTTCATAGTAACAGGAAATCATAGTTGCCACTGTGTCATTCACCATGGCGACCACATCCATCTCAAAGTCCTAAAGAGGGAGTTTTAATTATTATTTTAATCATTTAGCAGTATAGTGATGTCATTATCAGTAAAAGGCACCTTCATCACATCCCTGTAAAGAGTCCCTGTATTACTGACCCCCCTCCTTCTGATAGCATCTCGGAGCAGACCCACAACATTGTTGCCTTCAGCTCCAGATGCCTTGAAACCTTTTGTCCAATTCAACAGAATTCCCTATGAGAAACACACAGAGAATGACACGGTATAAACCACACATGAAAGTCATCCTACATGCAAAATATTGTTCATGTGTGAGGCCAAAGGTCAGCGGGTCAGCATGACTCCTAGCCTGGGCGAGTGGGAGCTGACCTTATCCAGGTCTTCGTGACGGACCGGGAAAGAGAAGGTGAACCCCAGAGGGAGTTTCTTGTGTTTGATGCCATGTTTGTCCAGGAAGTCCGATATGCACTCAGCGATGTAGTCAAAAAGCTGAAAAGAAGAAAGAAAGAGTCAGAAGAGAAAGAACATCACGCACTCCCTGTCCTCCAGCAGGGCCACGGGGGTCCGGCTGCCCACACTGGGTCGCCCCAAGCGGGCTCTACTGAGACACACTTCATTCATACCATCTCAGCAGTGCCGGTCATGGCGTCCTCAGGGATGGAGTACATACGGTGCTTCGTCTCCACCTTCCAGCCCCTCTCCTCATCCTCCCCCACCTTCACCAGCATCACACGGAAGTTGGTGCCACCCAGGTCCAAAGCCAGGAAGTCTCCCACCTCTGCACACAGGGTACAGGTCTGACAATAAACGCCACTTCCACACCAGTGGACACTTTCACAGACACACGGTAAACCCCACACACACCCATAAACAATCAAACAATACTTATCAGTCTTATATTCACATTATAGTTTTTCCAGTGCGGTAAGATAAAAGTGGATGAATATGCTTCATGTCTTTCACTTGTGCCATTAATATCTTTTAATCTTAATTTAAAAACATATATATGCAAGTAATTTCATAGACTTTTCACTGAGTCTACTCCTAATTTCTAAATAATTTTCTAATTTTCACACTTTAAATAAATAAACTGTAGACCTGATGAACAGAAGCTAATGTATGTAAGCAGCTTTCTAGGAGAGAGGTCATTCAGGCAGATTTTCTCCCAAACGTCAGTTACTCTGTAACTGCAAATTATGTAATGTCAACAGGAGTCACCTGTTCCTGATCCCTGAGCACGTGAGGCGTTATGACAGAGCTACCCTGTTCCTGACCCACGTGAGGCGTTATGACAGAGCTACCCTGTTCCTGACCCACGTGAGGCGTTATGACAGTGCTACCCTGTTCCTGACCCACGTGAGGCGTTATGACAGAGCTACCCTGTTCCTGACCCACGTGAGGCGTTATGACAGAGCTACCCTGTTCCTGACCCACGTGAGGCGTTATGACAGAGCTACCCTGTTCCTGACCCACGTGAGGCGTTATGACAGTGCTACCCTGTTCCTGACCCACGTGAGGCATTATGACAGAGCTACCCTGTTCCTGACCCACGTGAGGTGTTATGACAGAGCTACCCTGTTCCTGACCCACGTGAGGCGTTATGACAGAGCTACCCTGTTCCTGACCCACGTGAGGCGTTATGACAGAGCTACCCTGTTCCTGACCCACGTGAGGAGGTATGACAGAGCGACAATATGCTGTTCTAGTCTTCAATAAGCATCATTACATGCAATGTACAAGTAACCTGCATCAAACACTTTGAATTTAAAATCAGGCCAACATCCAACATTAAAGAGGCAACATTGTTCAGACATAAATATTATCTTATGCTCTAATTAATTGTATTTTTGTATGATAATATCTAAATAATATCCAGCAGTTGTAAGTCAAGGTGGCCCGACTGGCTTAATTTTAAACTTCAACAAGACTGGCATGAGTGAATATGTTAAATGAAAATTGTGATGGTCAAAGCCACTTGGCCAGTTTGTGATTATTCAGTTGATACATGAGTAACATGGGTCACTCACCGGACCCTTCAGGGGTGGAGCGGACGTAGGTGGGCAGCATTTTCACACTGGCCCCCTCGTGCGTCTCCAGCCGGAGTCCCCGGTCCATCTCCTGCTGCATACGATTCATCACCTCCTTCAGCTCCTCCTTGGTCAACAGAAGCTCAGAGAGGATTTGGTCCACCTATATGGAATGGGGAGGGAGAAAAAGAGAGAGAGAGATAGAGAAAGAGTGAGATGGAGAGAGAGAACGAAAGAGAGGGAGTGAGACAGAGAGAGAGAGAGAGACATACAAGATCTCAGTGACATAATTCATATACTAAATTAATACAAAAGCATTCTATAATGTGCTCACTGCTTCATGCTGGGAGTACAATAATGTAGCGTACAAACATCATCCTCATCGTTACTGCGTTCTTAAGCAGCATTAGCGTGGCGTGGCGCCTGTCGCTAGTCACCCGTCACCTGTGTGGCACCTGTCATCAGACACCTGTCACCTGTGTAGCACCTGTCACCAGACACCGATCACCTGTGTGGCACCTGTCGCTAGTCACCCGTCACCAGTCAGCCGAGCCCAGCAGTGGGCCGAACATTTGGGTTCCTCACCATTAGTGCCCTCTCCAGCAGGGACGTGTAAGAGCACGGCATCCTCATCATCTGTTCACGGATGGAGGTGAGACACGGCATCTTCCAGAGCACTTGTGAGCAAAGGTGTGTGTGAGAGAGCGAGGTGTGGAGTTAGCGAGTTGGGGTGTGTGTGTGCGTTTATGTGTGAGGCTCCTATAGACGCTCTGCTCTTTTTATGCCTAAGAGAAGGATGGGCGGTCCAGGTGTGTGGTGCTCTGTGTACACACACAATCCTCCCTCCTCCCTCTGTACACACACGCACACACACACACACACACACACACACACACACACACACACACACACACACACACACACACACACACATCGCCTGATCCATCAGCTTGAGAGTCAATAGCTTGCTGTTACATCTTAAAGATTACCTTGAGCTTAGAAGCAATTTAAAGAAATGGATCACATTTCAGTTGCAGCGGCTTGTGTGTTCTGTACAACTCGGACTTCACAAAAAGTACACTGAAAAAAATAAAGCATTGGCTCAATATAATAAAATTGAATTAATCAATCACACGAATTTTTTTTTATTGAATCAGTCAAAAAAATTAAATTAATTTAGTCATGAATTAAGTTTTTTGGATTGAGTCAATGAAAAAAAATTCGTGTGATTGATTAATTCAATTGTATTACATTGAGCCAATGCTTTATTTTTTTCAGTGTACAAATAAAACAGTGTGATTTGTAAAACGGCACAGAGTTAATACCTATAACAAGAATGAACAGTGCCCTCAGGTATTCTGCTGTAGCAAAAAACTTACTAACTGCCTTTTTAATCATAGCATTGCAATGCACAGTAACACTGAAACTTCTGCTAGTTTGACCCACTACCTCATTGTAAAACTAGCTTGGCAAATGTTCAGGTGTTTGTCAAGGACAAGGGTAAAATGGGTTTAGGTTAAATATAGAAATGCTTTACACTAAACTTAAAACACTTTCTAAATTTAGAAGACTCTGTTTGCATGGACAGAGTTGCAGCATAGCCAGTGTTGTAACTACACTGAAGGATAAAGTCCAACCTCTCCGCCTGCCTGAAAAAAAAACACTGGACAATACAACTAATTCTGTACAGGACATTATACATGAGAATAGGGCACAATCCATAGAAATGTTAAAATAAAGAGGAATTATATGAACCAGATGAACTAGAGGCAACCTTAGGACAATTTGAGATGATTAAATTCAGTTTCAAGCATCTCCCAGCACCTCTGTTTTAGATGAACTGTTTGTAGAATGTTTGGTATCATGTTTCATCCGATAGGAATAAACTAAAATCAGTTCTGAGTTTATATAAAAATATATTATTTTTGTTGTGTTTAAGTCAACAGAACATTAACTAGACCAAACAGAGGTCCTTCAATGGGACAGAGGTACTAATTATCATATAAACATATCTCTTTGGTTAAACATAGCTAGTTTTCTCTTCTCTTCCTATTTCTCCCTCCCAGTTTACTAACAATCCGCTAGTTGTGGCTTCGCTAAGGATTTGGGTACAACTTCGAAAAATGTTGGATTTTACCAGAGCCTCAACACTTAGCCCCATATGCAACAATCATCTATTTAAGCCGGCATCTCTGGATTCTAAATTTCATGTATGGGAAAGGTTAGGATTAGGCACATTCAGAGATCTCTATGAGAGTGAATTCTGTAACTTTGATACATTGTCCTTTGGCCTCCCTAGGACTGATTTGTTTCGTTTCTTTCAAGTTCGTCACTGTGCAGAGGCTCTTTTCCCAATGTTTCCAAATTGTCCTTCTACTCTTCCCTGGGAAGATTTCTTTTCTTCTCCAACAGAGACAGGTGCCATTTCTATTTCAACTTTATATAGTAAGATCCTCTCCCTGAGCAAAACGACTCATTCAGATGCGAAAGTTAAATGGGAAAGGGAGCTGGGTTTTGAGTTTCGAGATGATTGGTAGGAGGAGGCCCTTGGTAGAATTAATTCTTCATCATCATGTAAAAGACTGAACCTAATGCAGTTAAAGGTAGTACACAGAGGGTATATGTGCAATGCTAGATTAGCCCAAATTTATCCAGAAACGGAATCTAACTGCCCTCGGTGTGGAGGAGAGGAAGCAACACTTTATCATATGTTTTGGTCATGCCGCAAACTGGAGAAATATTGGGACTTTGTGCGCTCATCTCTCTCTACAGTGTTTAAAAAACAATTGAATCTGGGCCCTTAACTAGCAATCTTCAGTGTTGCCACGGACAAAACAACATGGAGTTCTCGAGAGTTGGACAGTATAGCATTCACACTACTGCTTGCAAAAAGGCGAATTCTCATTAGCTGGAAGTCCTGTTTTTCTCCATCCTATTCACTTTGGCTTAAAGATGTCATGTTCTTTCTACACCTGGAAAAAATTAAATTTAGTCTTAGAGGCTCAACAGAAAATTTTCATAGGTGCTGGTCGCCTTTCATAACATTCTTCAAATCCTTGCAACGGCTTCCGGCTAAGGATATGTAAGACTGACTAACTAAAGCAACCTCCATGTTCTCTTATCCTTTTACCTTACTCCCCCTCCCCTTCTTTTTATTTTTTATTTTTATTTTTTATTTTATTTTATCTTTTTTTTTGTTTTTGTCTTGGTTTTCCGTGTGTTGATATATGTTAGTATGGGCATGTATGTGTACATATAATGTATATTTTATATATATTATATATAATAACTACTATAAATAAATAAAATTTTAAAAAAAATAATAATAAAAAAAATATATATAAACATATCTCAGATATGAAACAAATTGATTTAGAGCTACATCCACCTGGATTGTTTTATTTTTATTTTATATAAGATAAAATCAGACATGTATAATGCACCCTGACTTCAGGTGCTCTTACACTGGGAGAATCTACACTGTGAAACTGAAAGAGAGGCTGATCATTGGAAACATAAAAAAAAAATCATTAATTATTATTATTTTTTTATTTTTATTTTTTTTACTTGCAATGTCTTATAAACCAAGCTATAAGTAGCCCAGTGAAAGAAACTATTTTCTATACCTTATAGATTTTCTATACCTGAGCATTTTTCAATTTGGGTTGTTTCTTTCAAGATTCAACCAGTGTGTCAGAGGGGAAAGAAGTTTTCCCAGGGCCTGTTTTGTACCGGTGCCTGGTGTGTGGTGATTTATCCCATCTGTGTGCCACTGGATGAGGTGCCTCTGTGGCAGAACACAGAGGTGACTCAGAGGTCAGAGGTGATAGCACTCCTGGGTAGAAGCCTGGAGAAAGCATCATTCACATACTGTACTCTCTCTCTCGTTCCCTCTCTCCATCATTCTCTTTCTTTCATTCTCTCTCCATCCTCTCTGTCATTCTCCTTCTTCTTCCTCCTTGCTCTCCTTCCCACTCTCTTGCCATTCTTCTTTCTTCTACTTCCCTCTCTCTCCATCCTTTTCTTCTTCCCTCTCTCCATCCCTCTCTTTCTTCTTCCCTTTCTCTCCATCATTCTCTTTCTTCTTCCCACTATCCATGTCCTTTCTTCTTCTTCCCTCTCTCTCTCTCCATTCTTTTCTTCTTCCCGCTCTCTCCATCCTTCTCTTTCTTCTTCCCTCTGTCCATATCCTTTCTTCTTCTTCCCTCTCTCCATCCCTCTCTTTCTTTTTCCCTTTCTCTCCATCTTTCTCTTTCTTCTTTCCTCTCTCCATGTCCTTTCTTCTTCTACCCTCTCTCCAATCCCTCTTTCTTCTTCCTTCTCTCTCCATCCTTCTTTCTTCTTCTCTCTCTCCATGTCCTTTCTTCTTCCTCCTTCTCTCTCCTTCCCTCTCTTCGGCTCAATCTGCTATCTCCACGTAAGTTGAACCTTACTCTACTCACACTGATGACAGGCGGGCTGGTGCTGGTCTTCTGCTGAAAGATCTGAAGATCAATACAGTCTCATGACTCTCTGCTGAATTTCTAGCATTAGCCATGGTCATGGCCAGATGCAATGTGAGCTATTATTAGCTCAGTCAAGCTGACCACTGGGCCAAATCAATAGAGATATTCAGAATGTCAGTCAAATCAAACACCACCTTGGTGTCATAACCTCAGGGTCTCACATATGACTGTGTTTCACCATGCATTCTGAAAACAGCATATAAAAGATAGCTAAAAAATCTTATTCTGAAATTTTACAGCATAAGAAAATAGATTGCAGGCCTGTTTAGAGGAGGGCATGTGTAGAGATCTGGAGACAACAGCTTTAGCTGGACATTGAGCTGAACCATGAAGAGTGGATGGAAATAAAGCTCTGTGAGCTGTTTTCCACACAAACATTAACCTTTATTTGGGGTCAAAACTCCACTTTATCAATAAATGGAGCACCATCTTTAGATGAAACACATTGTTATTATTTAAACAATAAATAAGTTCGCTTGTGATAATATCATAATTTTTACACAAGAATACCTTTGCGTTTACATTAGATATCACATTTGTGTTACATCTAATGCTGCTTCTCACATAAAGCAAGAATGACTGAATTCAAGTGACATAACTGTAAAATGTCACTGATGTAAAGCAATAGTGGAACTGGTGATGCCTGAATGTAAAACGTACATTCAGTATTACATGAAGTATTACATCATGTCTACTCACTATTTACCATTAATTAAAAAAATTTCTTAATTGCTTTAACCCCAACTCGAAATTCTCAACACTGAACAGGGCTAAATGAAATACTGAATGATAATAAACCTTTTTCTGCACAAAGCAATTATTTTCTGTACACTTTCATCAACTGACTGATTAAAATCTTTGCGAGACTACAAATATCCAACAGTAAACTGGATGGAAACTTTGCATCAGTCTAAGATTAACTAATCCAGCTTGTTCTAATGTCCCCACAAATGAGAGAACGCAGACGGTTTATCAGCACTGTGGTCTTATCACAAAGCACTCCTGCTCTGCTCCCTTAATCTAGATCTCAGAGGGCTTCATGGCCTGCTAAATCACTTCTGATGGAACAGGTTATTTAAATCATCACGTGTCTTTACAAACTGGGCAGGTTCCAGCAAGCCACTGCTCCTCATGTTTGACCTCTGAACTTGGGCAGATGAAGACCCTGTGTGTGTGCCTGGAACATCACTGTAAGAAAACTGGGATCACTATCCACTTACAAACCAACAGTGAGCATTTGCACAAGTCTCTCTGTCTCAGCTAGAGAAAGTGAAGAGCCATTTTGTTTTAAAGACACAGTTAGTAAGTTCAGTCAGCCCCCCTGTAATAATCCATTTCTCCACCGAGTCCAGTCCAGTCCTCACTATCACCATCTGCACGTCATTTCTCCTCCTATTTCCTACTTCGATCATGCGTCCCTAATGTGACGTGTTTTTCAGTCTCCTTAAAAGTAGCTGCTGTCTCTTTTGATCTCTAGATTTTTGAGAACTACAGGCCAGTCTCCAATCTTCCTTGGTTTTTTTCTGTCTCCACAAGCTCTTGTAGTCTGATGTTCTCACACCGCCTTGGTGAGCGCTCCTTTGTGGCCTCCTTCTGGCAGCTGATGTTCTTCTATTCCTCCACTCCAGCTCTCCCTCTGGTATTTCCAGTCATCACATTCCTCCATCTTATCTCTGCTCACTCCTGATACAGCTTTCCAGGGGTTTAGGTCCTCACTGAAACACTTAACAGTATTGGTAAGAGACATCTTGGACTGCCCCAGTTAGTCCAGTCTTAAATCGTCTTCTCTATTTAGTTTACACGCTCCTTTCTCTGTCAAATCATCCTTCAGCAATGCCTTGTTTTTAATCATCATGCCATCAACCCTGAGGGGTCACATCAACACCAAACCCATTTCTCTCGTTGGCTGTTAAAATATCCAATTTAATCAATATCAAACCTTCTCAAACTGTCAGTAGTCTCACTGTTTTGCCACTGCCCCATGCTCAGAGTCAGAGATGCAGAAACACTCCTGCGTACTCATCCAAGCTCTCATCATCTCATCATCTCATCATCTCATCATCTCATCAGCTCTCATCTGTATGATTCCCACTTCACCAGCCTCCATATCAAACCCATAAACATGGTACAGTGTATTCAAAATTACGGCTTTCTGGCTTTCACTGACACCAAATGTTTATAGCATATTGCTCACATCTTATATCAGTCTTTACATTAGCTGCATATTGATGTACAAATACAACTCAAATTACAGCTCACAACTCAGTGTGTGCTGCATGGTCTAGTGGTCTAGGACCCCCCCCCCCCCCTTCCCATTTCAGCACTTTCATCCATACATCTCCTCACATACTCAGGTCCTGTGGTGCAGGATTATGACAGGATTAGCTGCTCCTCATTGTAGATGTCCTAGTATGGATTTGATTTCGGAGTCTTATAATTGCTATCTCTACCATCAATCTGCACTTTATCACCCATGAAGACAAAGTGTTTTGAAAATTGACTTTAAAAATCTCAAACGGCACTCTTATTGACAAAAGACTATTTTAGTGCCACTCCAAACTGTGGTCAGGTACAGTGTATTTGCTTTCTTTATCCTTAAAATGTGTCTAGAATGTAGTTCACGTTCCACCTGTTGCAATTTGATTTGCATGGGTGGATTCACAAACCAAGATTAGGGATATAACACACCGCGGAAGAGCTTTGAATACTCCCAGGACCACAGCGGCCTCGGTAACTGTGAAAGATTAGCCTGACTCTGAACCTCTGTAGAGTCTGTGGTGTCATTCGGTCATGATGGGCACCTGGGCAGGAAGATCCTTGGTCAAGGAGGTGAGGAAGAACGGTCACCCTAAGAACTCCCACAATCCTGTGCAGAGACGCAAAACCTGTTGGATGAACAACCATCTCTGCAGCACTCTATTAATCAGGCGCTTGTTGAAGAAGATGCAGTAAATGGCGTATGACAGTAAACATGATGTTCGATGAAGTAGGGAAAAGACTCGCATGACCAGGCCAACGCCATCCCAGTGAACACATGCTGGTGCCAGCATCACACGTTACAGGGGTGCTTCTCAAGGGGGGGGGGGGGGCAACTGAAGGATGGAGGCAGCGCAACACAGGAACATACATGAAGAAAACCTCCCCAGAGCAATAAAATCAAATAAAAACAATGATCAAATCAAGAGTTCTTGGCTGACGGCATGTGTTTCATGTGTCAGTGTTTTACACTCAAAGTCTCATTGGTTAAATATTGTAACCAATGGATGAACTTCAATCTGCTGAGCTGATCTCTGATAGGAACACTGGTTCTGAGGTAAGTTCCTGAGGAAACCAGCTTTCTAAGAACAAAGCTTGTATAGTGTAGTGTAGTGTTTTAGTAATGAAAGCAGTGTTGATTTTCATTACAAAAGACAGATCCAGAGTCAAAAGTATGTAAAAGCATAATTTTTATGCTTTTACACACTTTTTTTTTACAATTTAATGACGTCAGGCAAGGCGGACCACATTTTTGTAGGGGTGCTTTAGGGGTTTTCCAAGATCTTTGGTTAACAAATAAATTTCAGTTAAGCGTGGTTGGCATAACCAAACAAGCAGTGTGGTTGTAACTGCGTTGGGTTTCTCCAGGTAGGTATAACCATATCAATCACGCTGAAATCGAGTTTACCTTGGTCATGGTGGAAGGGTCCATCACACATTTTCTGCCAGTCATTTGAACAACGGTCGATGGGGCAGCTTCCGACCTTCCTTGGGATTCTTTCCGTATTCCTCATAGATTATGACTGCTTCAGTTCCAAGTTTCACCTGACTGCTTATTTGTCTTTAGCTGTGGTTTGGTGACCCACGTACTGCCCATGATAGCACTGCTGGCCCAGTGTTAAAGACCTCCCTCACCTCATCTTTACCTCTCGTGCCTAATTTGATTCTCCTTGTTGCATTGGTTATCCATGTGTAAAATCCAATTTGTGCACGAATTTCAGTTTCCACGTCCCACAGAACTTTAAGCCTGTGGTTCTCGTCCCTTGTGTTCTAAGCACGCATCTTCAGTGAAGACACTCTTGGGTCGATCCTGTAACGAGCAGGTTAGCCACAAACACTGATGACAGCACTCCCGAGTTTTCTGAATGGTTGTCCATTCAACAAAATCAATATTTGGATGAAAGGACTTGTGCGTATCTGGATTCGTTTTTAAACGTTTTCCTTTTAATAACCCTTTGCATGGTGTGCCGCTTGATACTCCGTTGTCGGACTTCTCAAAAAACAGAAGCGTATCAGTGTTTCATTCATAAACTTTCTCTCTTGGTAACCATGGCAACCCAAAGTACCCTTTCTACCAGTTTCGTCGAAAGCTCCTCACACCTGTTGCCAGCCGAGCGCATACAGCGCGCAGGTGCCGCTCTCTTAGCCTCAGGCCAACCCCGTCGCCATGGACGTCTCTAAAATTTGCGAGCCTGATATGGAAAACACTTAGCTTGCTCTGATGTACATGCCCAGCTGGAATTGTTTAATGGGGCAAAATTACCAAGGAAACCAGTAAAGGACCGTGGCTCTTGGTTGTTAATAATGAATGACATCCTGTAGACCTATCATGGACTGTTTCTAATGTAGAGAAGCTAGTAATCTTCCATAAAAGGGGCTTTGGGGGTTAAATAAACCTTCACCTTTTCCTTGTCCAACTGCATTAAATTGTTGTAACCGACTTCAAATATAGCTGCAACTACAACATGTCTGAGCCCAGTAAACAGGGGTTAAAAGGCAAATCAATGCACCACAACCTGTCACAAGATGTCTTTTCATGAGAGTAGGAAGGGTTTTTGAAATAAAAGTCTGAGGTTTCCTTCTAACAAACCTTGTTAAATACAAGTCTAAGGCAACATAACTTCACAGCATACTCTATATACTGGTTATCTGGATAGGTCTCTGTTTAAAATTGTTTCTCTAATTCAAACTATATGTCATAACATCAAACATCCTCAAGACAGAAGTACTGCGACTCTAAACTCCCGACCACATCAACTTTCTTTGATTCAAGTTTTTTTTACACCTTTACTATTTCACCACTACCTCTTCACACTTTCCACTCTCCTTTCAGAAAGTGCCATTTCACAACTGTGCAAGCAGAGTACTTTATATACATTTTACTACTTCCCTTTCTTATCTCGTATCTGCCTCACAGGAATCTGGCTGCTTGGTGCTTATCGGGTCTCCACTACAGGCCGTCTGGGGAGCCCTTGTAGGGCACTGAGAACTGCAGCATGATGCTTTTTAAAGAACCAAGTGATAAGATGTACCATGCATAAAGCCCTAATCAGCAGCACCGCCGGCCCGGACACACACAGACCCAGACATCTGCGCCCGCAGACACCAGGAGACCACCGGACATGGTAAGTTAGCTGGGATTTGACTTTCTGCTTAGACACAATGTCTGACAATTTGCTCGAAATTCAAGCTATGAGATTTCAGTTGCAGGTTTTGATAAAAGAAAGAAACTGAGGACAGCATGTTGGGGACGTAACAAGAAACTGAGGACAGTGTATTGGGGACATAATAAGAAACTGAGGACAGTGTATTGGGGACATAATAAGAAACTTAGGATAGTGTATTGGGGGCATTACAAAAAACTATAAATAAAGTTGAACTAAAACAAGAGAACAATTAAGGTAAAAAATTGGTGTGGACCCAAAAAAAGAAATCTCTATTTTAATAATGTTATTAATAATAATTAATAACATTAATAATTTTGATAATGATTTTTAAAAGGTCATGCAAAACAGTCCCAGAGGAAATTCAAATTATCACAGCATTTTCATTATTTATAGATATGGTGAAGTTCGTACTTGAATGCTAGCCGAAAGAAACCACACACACATAAAAGTTACAGCTGAAGATGTTTGCATGTTCGTCTCTTTCAACAGGCCAGTAAGAAAGCAGCAGCCAAGAGGAGGAATGTCCAGAGAGGCTCGTCCAATGTCTTCTCCATGTTTGAGCAGTCACAGATTCAGGAGTTCAAAGAGGTGAAGTCTATTAACTATGGAAGCTCAGAGATCCAGTTGATCACCTCAAATCTCACTCAACATCTGATCCTTTTCAGGCTTTCGGTTGTATTGATCAGGACCGAGATGGTGTCATTAAGAAGTCAGACTTGAAGGAAACATATGCACAGCTAGGTATGATTACACAGTCAGTTATGCTTTTAGGCTCTTATATGCTTCAAGTATATGGAGTATCCTAATGTATGTGTGTGTGTGTGTGTGTGTGTGTGTGTGTGTGTGTGTGTGTGTGTGTGTGTGTGTATACAGGCAAACTAAATGTGAGTGATGAGGAACTGGAGTCCATGTTGGCTGAAGGGAAAGGCCCCATCAACTTCACGGTTTTTCTCACCCTCTTTGGTGAAAAACTTAACGGTATACAGACAACCAACCAAACAAACACACAAAAACAGCAAAAAAGGGTTCGTTGGGACAAAGCAAATATCTTTTCAGAATTGCAGCACTTATGTGTGCTGTATGCAGTAGTTCAGCCTATCTGTGTTTAAAGCCCCAGACCTGCTAACCCTGCTAGCAGTATTATTTAACTCACCAGCCTTAACTAACTGTAATAAGCCATCTTCCGTGCTTTCATTCCTCAGTAGTGTCTGAGCTGAGGGCATGTTTTGTGTTAGAGACCACTCTCAGTCTTGTACTGAAATTTGACAGAAGTTATCGCCCCAGCAACACTGCTGTATCTGATAAGCTTACCAGCTCATGACCACTATCGTGTCACTACCCTGTCAGTGTGACTGCTTGGTGAAAGGTCAGACACTGGCAGAAGGGGTCTTGATTATCTAAACATCTCTCTCCAGGGACAGACCCAGAGGAGACCATCCTCGCTGCGTTCAAACCTTTTGACCCAAATGCCACTGGGTTTGTCAATAAGGATGAGTAAGAATGCAAAACAGCAAAACACCAACACTTTCCTATCATTCATAAAGTTACTGATGCACAAGTTCTATGCCATTTTGGTGTGACCTTAGTGTGATGTTGGTCATCTTGGTCTCATTTTGTTCCCAATCAGGTTCAGAAGGCTACTGATGACCCAGGCGGACAAGTTTACCGCAGACGAGGTTAGTACTAGTCTAAGGTCTCATTTATCATTTGTTCAGGTTTGCAAACAACTACATACTCATTGGCCACACTATTTACACCTTACTGTATTACAATCATACCAAAAAGCTCCCAAACCTTTAAAAGTTATATATGAGGAATGTATGTGTGTGTGTGTGTGTGTGTGTGTGTGTGTGTGTGTGTGTGTGTGTGTGTGTGTGTGTGTGTGTGTGTTGTGTGTGTGAATGCTGAGCTAGACATTTTTATGCAAAAATGAAATAAAATGTTTACTACCTCTACATCAAAGTTATATCATTGGGTCATCATCTTTGACCAGTCACTCTGAGGTACATACCTGGGTTAGTTGTAGGTTTCAACTGCATATTTTAGTGATATGTGTTATATAAGCAGGCAGTATGCAAACTGCCTGATCTGCAGTATGGCTCTGTCCAGGAATAGCATTTTGCTTTTCTTTGGCATGTCTAGGTGGAGCAGGCCTTCGCAGTGGCTCCCATAGACGTGGCTGGAAACATCGACTACAAATCCCTGTGTTACATTATTACACACGGGGATGAGAAAGAAGAATCATGAAATAATAATAGAAAACCTCAATGAAATGTTTCACTTCAAACCTCCTGTTCTGACAAATAAACACATTTATTGCTTTACATAAAAAATGTGTTTTTACAAATATATTGTGTGAGCTATGTGAGCTATTTCGATAACAATGATCAAAATTAAGGGGTCTAATAAATTAGCATTTTATTTCCGCATATAGTTTTTGCTGAGCTATTTCTAAATCAAATGTCCTTCGTTTTGAGGCAAAGAATGCTTAAATTTACTCCAAAGAAAGTTTTACAAACATTTCACACAAGTATCCACAGATTATACACAGACGATAGTCATTCACTAGGAGGCGACAAGTGACTACCAAATAAATTCACGTACACTTTAGGGAGCCGTTCTGTTTCATTATATTATTTCACTTTGTCACCAGTGAATGATCTTCAGTTAAGTCTCACGACTTTTCCCGTTTTAAGACACCTATAATTTGTTTGAATGCGCCTCATCAAGTCTTTTGCCAGCGCGATGTCCAAGCAAACGTCCCCACACACCCATCTCGATCTCATGTGCCGGAAGAAGAGGTGACACGCGCATGCGCAGAGCCGCCACTCACTGGGAAAGTGTTGGCAAAACTTCGAAAGTGACATTTCGGCGTTATTCTAGTAACGGTATGCGTTTACGATGTTTTCCTCCCTTTAAACCGCATTACTCGAGACGTTATTTTTTAACGCGTACGGATACAGACCGCGATGACATTAGCAGCAGTGGCTCGCCCGTCGTGCGTCGCTTTTAGTGGAGTTGTTTTCCTCGGGTCGGGAGAGCCGTTCGTGTCCCGACCAGTTGAATGAACGTAGCTGGCAGGCTAAAGCTAATTTACCTCAGACGACTCAGACCGTCAAGACACTCACCGACTAACCGCCTTATTTTTTTCGTCAAGCCGATAATATACGTATTTTGATATTCTCATTTGAGACGTAAAGCTTTCCCACCCTAACGTTAGCTCGTTTTAAACATTTTATCGTTTCACACAGCGACACGTCGGTATGCTAGCTAACGCGGCTAATAAAAGTTAGCCAGACTCGCTGGCTGAAGTTTCTCGCCACTTTACTGACGACAGACTGATCTAGTATCTACGTTCAAACACGCCTGACTCGTGAATTTTATTATCCGCCTGATGTAGTTGTTTTTGGGCTGGTCGGGGTGTAATGTTGGCCTGAGGTCGGTGTGGTCATGGCCGGCTTTGAGAACGGGGGCCGTCCGGACGACACCGTGAGTCTCCGGACCGTCGGGAGTCAGTTCGACGAGGAGAGCTCGCTCGGCTCGGACTCGGAGATCAACGGCTTCCCCAGCTCCAGGCAGACGGACAAGTACGGGTTCATCGGAGGCGCCCAGAAGTATTCAGCCGAATCGTGAGTGACCCGAGAGAGATCCCACTTAACATTGACGATAAAACCTCCACAGTGTTGCATGTTTAGGTGATGAGATGGTTGTCTTACTCGTATTTACAGATGAGGAGTGTCTCAAACGTGTGTGACCCAACCGGATGGGCCACCTGTGTCCTGTGGCCCATCACCTCATCACACTTAGTGTGTTTCATTACCACTCAACACACTGATCTACTCAATGCTCGTCTTGGTGTGTTTACTTTTGTGTTTGTATGATAATGTGTGTGCAGCTCCTGAGTGGAAAGAACATTTGCTTACAAAACGCAGCCATGCGGCGAGAGATAAGCGCTGAAGAACCCAGGGGACTAACTAGGAGTAATCTTCTATAATCTTCCCTTTTTGTGAGCCAGATACTGCAAGTGTTTGCCACCGCGATACACACAGCTCAAAAGGTCCTAACTGCAGTCTACTTCAGTCTAAACTTCTGCAGAGTTTTACATCTCATACAGAGTTTTATACTGAATATCACGATTGGACATGCGTGACTTTATTAGATATGCTTCTTCTGCTGCTGCACTTGTTGACCATATAGGCTATAGGTGCATTTTGTGTGTGTGTGTGTGTGTGTGATACTGCTGTAGAACTGTAGTCCCTCTGTCGCTGTGTACATTTTGCCAGCCACGTTCCTCACTGGCTGGTTCATGACTACAAGACCTGCTGGAGTGTTTATATGTGTGATAGTCACTGCTGAGCTGAGAATGGTCTGCCCTGAAAACATATCCAGCCAACATGCACCCTGTGGTCAGAAACTAACCAATGATCATGGGATCAACAAACACAAATGATGCATGCACGCTGATGGTATGCAGTCTCTTACTGCAGGTGGACAGGTCTTATAAATGAGCGTTTCCAATAAAGTGGGTTGTGAGTGAGTGGTGCATAGCTTGAATATGCAGAGTGAGCAAGTAGTCGTCACTGTTGATGCTGGGAATGTTTTGGAAATGTGATATATTGATATTTGATATTTACTAATATAAATTCGATATGTATTAATGGGATTATCAAACTTTCACTTATAACTACAGGCATTTCCTAGATGCCAAGATCACTGTGCATCCACGTATGATTGGCTGTAGATGCTTTGCATCTAGCTGGAAAAGAAAAAATACTGTTCTGTTATCTTGTTTGTCTGGTAAAACCAGTTTCCTCTGATTTGAACCAAGCCTCCGCTACTTGGGCGAATAAACTACGTTTGAGCCCAGTGTAACGGACTGAGCTGTCACAGCAGGGTCTGTACTGTACTGAATATGCCAACACCACACCTCAAAAACGCTGTTTTTTACGTGTTTGGACTACTTAGATTGATTTTGCAGCATTTGTCAAATGTGTTGTTTTAGAGTTCTAAAAATCTGTAATTTTATGTCTTCCTGGCACAGGAGTTTAAGATTGCACAATGGTGTGATGCGTTCATTGGACTGATTTCAGTGGTCCACACTGTGCTGAACGTTGGGAGTAATGAGGTGTTGCTGCATGCCTTTGCTTGTTTTTTTTTTTTTCCTGTAAGTCAGCATTCAGCCTTCATTGGCACCATATTTTGGTTGCTATGCTAAAATACGTATTGACATAGATTGACTTTATTCCCACACTTTGGCATGATTGATTGTGATGTTAAAATGTCACAGTCAGGGAAACTGATCCTGTACCTAAGGAGGCTGTAACCAAGAGGTTGAACGACCTTGGTGTAGAAACACGGCTAACTGGAGGCACTATACGTTGCAAGCTGTCAGTCTAATATGTGAATAACAATTTTTCGTTCAGTTTATTTAAACACCTAAATAATATAAATTCTCCAAACTAACTTTAGGGCCTGACATCGCTGAACTATCTTTGCTGGTGGTTGTTACTTCTGTTACTCAAAACTGTGTCCCGTGGAAATCTAGGAAGTAATTTCTACACCACCTGCAACACTTAAAACCAAGTGTTGGTGTTAGACAAATAAATACAGTCAAATCTTTCAAATTACCCTGAACAAAAAAAATTCCATTGTAAATATAAAAAAGATGACCTTCAGATCTGACACTGTTGACCTATCGGCCGTATGTAACAATGGTCTGAAAGTTCAGCATCTTCAGAATACTTTAAAATACTATAAAAGAGCCTCTGTCTGTAGTTTGATTGCATTTATAACTCATCAAATGTGTGTAAGTCTAGTATTGTAGTGTTGTACTAGGTTAATTATGGGTTTTGCAGCATCATAGTTCTCTATGTTCCTCTGGATATGGGTGAAGTCTGAATGCTATGAGCCTAAATGTAAATCTGGATTGGAACTGTGCAGGTGTATAGATCTGGAAAAGGAGGAATGAGTGATTAATACAACCTGTGCTCCCTAACACTGGATTCTGGACTTGCATTTTGAAAGCACCCAGAGTTCTGGCCTAGATCCACTAACCTGGGCTTTGTGGACAAGTCACACTGTGCTGAGTGGACAGTAGGCTTCCTGTTTCCTCTGGTTTATGAGAGGCCCGGTGCCCAGAGGTTATACCAACCCTGCCCCACTGCTGAACAGAGCAGTCTGTTCTGAACAGCCCCAACCTTTCTACACAATTGTTTCCATGTTCGTTATTTTTGTTTACTTCAAGTACGTCTTCGTAAAAAGGGTAGTTTTTAAAGGGAACTGTGACTTTCATATGAAACATCTGGTTGATATCATATTTTCAGTGAAGGTGAAGCTGTTTTATTTCGTGGACTAAAGGTTGTTTTTATTATAATAATATTCACTGGGCCAGTTTGTGCTTATAACCCTGTTGTTGGGACAGTATCAGATATTTGGCTCTTGCATGTACCATCCAGTCAGCATTGTTAAGCACTTTTATCTAAAGTTTTGATTTTAACTGTCTTACTGTAGCTTGTTATAGAATGAGGAAATGTGAAACGTTTTTACTGTCTGTGTTTTAAAGGGGAAGTTAGGATGTATACACAGAGATGGGCCATACCACCACTGCAGCGTGTTGTGTTGGTACAAGTTTATCAGGTATAGCAGTGCTTCAGGGGTTTGCATGTTCCACTGAAACTGCTGGGTTGAGAGATTCACCCCAGGGTAAAAACACAGAGCACTACTGAAAGGCACAGGCATAAGCACTAGGAGTCCTGCAGCACAAGGCCTTTCTGATAAATCAACGTTTCTAACATATGCTGATTAATGATGTTATAGTCATTCAACATACAGGTGATGATCAACACCTTGGTTAGATAAAACACCTTATCTTGACTTAATAATGACGCGATGATAAAGTTTATTATGACATAAAGTCTTGGTAAAGCGGTGACCCTGATGATCTGACCCGAGCCCGAGTTGTGTAATGGATTAAGATTTGCGTAGTTGTAAACCGCTGTTATATAATGAAGACGCCCTTTTCTTGAAAGTTGAGTTTTGTGCTGACTCTCTCTGTGGCTCTGGGCGGAGTTGCCTCCCTAAACAGATTCAGCTGCTTTTATTCTGAGACTAAAATGCTTACCATGCCCTTGTCCATCCCATAATTACAGAAAAATGGAGGCTGGCTACTAACCTTTAGCTATTACAGTAGTAATGATGTTGTCATCTCATTAAAAGGTCCTTCAAACTCAAGGTGAAAATACCTCACTGCCGTATCTGGTCTTCTAGTGTCTTGTTATAAGGCTGCATGAGAAACAGAAATAGCTTGAATTCATCTTGCTTTTTGTGAGTTTGTTGAAACTTGTTCTGCTTAGCTGGTCTCCTTCTAAACTATTTGACGTGTGTAGGGAAGGGCACATTGTACTGGAGAGGCCACTTCACTTCAGAGCTGCTGAATTCTGGGAACTGTAGGCTGAACTGTGGGAGTTATAGGCGACACTCTGGCGAAATTCACTTGAAAACTGAACGGAAGATGTGAGGATAGGAACACTCACACACAGCTATGCAGACGTCATGTTTCTTAACACCCACCAGTAGATGGGATTGGAGCTCAGAAGGCCGTCAGTCTGAAATATGTCTGCAGTACCAGATAATCCAGTTTAAAGCTCTGCTGCCCTTTCCTGTATACATTTTTGGAATTTGGATAAACAGCTAACAAATAATTTGATTTGACATGATGTGTTTAAGGCTAAATAGCAGAGTTCTGTCTCCATGGTCATGAAATGTCTCTCTTTATCCTCTTTGATCAGGAACATTTTGGTTGTAACGTCTTCATATTTGTCATTTGTGAAAATCTTATATTTTCACATTTCCGTATTGTATTGTGAGTGGTTGTCATGGTTTCTTAATTTTTCGTGGCCTTTTAACAAATATGCCCTATTATAGGCCATGGAAATTCAGCTTTTTTGTCAGAGAAACTGGGAAAAGTTAAAGTCTAGTAATTTGACATTTGAGTGGGAATCCTGAAACAAACCTTCCTTGTATGTTTATGATTTTTCAAACGTATATGGCTGTGGCTTTTTCAGTATAAAGCAGAATAAAGTATATGTAAAAAGAAGAAATGGAAATGGTAGCATTTAAATATTTAAATAAATAATCTACTACCAATAATGTTTAAGCGAAACAAGTAACAGTCCAGTGTAGACTCTGTCTACAGTCCAGTGTAGACTCTGTCTACAGTCCAGTGTAGACTCTGTCTACAGCCCAGTGTAGCTCCACTGCTCACACAGTGATGTCAGATTGAAACCTACATTTCAAGAAGTAAATCTTACGACGCTGGGTCATGTGATCTGAACTTGGTGCTCATCAGAGAAGTGGCCCACACTGTGCATTTGTTTATTCAGTGCCTACAGGTTGATTTTAGGCATCGTCTCAGAGGAGGGCTTGTTGCATAAGAGAAGAAGCAAAGGTTCACTTTTATATGTGGTGTCACGAGCTGTTCAGCTCGTAAAACATGGTTGAGTGGTCCATCACATCACCGTCTACACCGCTTGTTCAACAGGGTCTACACTTTCCACTTCAAAGTTGGGCTAACGTCCTCCATATTTAGTTTCCCTTCGTGCTTACGTTTAATGATTAGATCGTGTGTCCTGTTGATGTTGTGATTTAACAGGGTTCCCGCGGGGTCTTAAATAGTCTTAAAATGTCTGAAATTAAAAACTTTAAATTTAAGGCCTTAAAAGACTTAAAAAACAGCCAGATTTTCATCCAAGGTCTTAAATTTAATTTAGTCAGGTCTTAAAATTTTACCTTAGTTAATTTTAGAAAAGTGTAGTTTAATCGAAACGTCCGGAAGTCAGTTCTGTGTTGTCTGTGTTTGTGCGGGGCTACAGGTGTTGGTACGTGTTAATTAATTAAACTACAAAACCCATAATAACCGCAGGCAGGAAACGGCCCTTGTCACGAAAAGCCTTCACGCAATTTTGTGCCTCATCCCCGCCGTCTTCGCTATCGTCAGTGCCGGTGTTCTGTCGATTTTTCCTACCCATCGAAAATTCATACCAAGGCGAAAATTCGACAAAGTAGGAAAATCCAACAGAACACCGGGTCCCGCCGGACTCCACCGCAGTATCACTAGTGCTTCGGCTAATGATATTCGGGCTACATTAGGATAGAGTGACGGCAATGTTCCCTGGTTCGAATATCGCGAAAAAGTTTTCGTGTGGACTAAACAAATCGCATATATAGCTAGATTTGGCTTGGCAGACTTCATCAAGAGAGAGTTGATACGCTCTTACCGGGCCGTATGTGTTAATGTTCGATGAAAGCTTTAATTCAACCACAAAATCCAAACAGCTGGATCTTCATGTTCGGTTCTGGAGCAATGGATATGTGCAATCGAGGTACATGGGCTCTCATTTCATGGGCCATGAAACAGCGCAGGATCTACCAAAACGTATCAAAGTAAGTGATCCTTACTTATGCTCCACAGTCTTCTTTTCAATGTGTTAACCATTTTATACAATTAGGCTACAATACAAAAACATCTCAGAACCATGTACTGTCCATGGCATTGAGTTAGAGAAATGTTTCAATGCATGCTAAATCCCAGCTAGAGGAAATAAAAATATATTTACTGTATTAAATCATGTAAAATGTAAAAAAAAAAAAACTATGCCCTGTAGATGGGTTATGTCATGTTTTGAAACATGTTCCACTGTCCCATGCTCTGTTTCATGGATTGCACATGGTTTTATTTACATTGTACTGATGTATTGCCTTTTAGTGGGCATATATACATAGGGTAAAAACGGGTAGTGTGTCCCAACGTTTTCAATGTTAACATTCAAATTCATATTCAGCATGGCTAGACAAAGTAAGTTGTTTCATCGGGATAATAAATAGAAAAGAAGGTAGGGGGTTAAAAAAGTTTTGTGTGTTTTAAGATACGGATGGCCTGGGGAACGAAAATTCTGAGCCTTTATTTAATTAGTTAATTTTATAATTTCATTTATTTCAGTAATTTAACCAAAATGTAACATTTAATAAATTTTATCAGCTGCAGGGTGTGAGGATTTTGGTCAAACCATGCCTTAGACATACTTGAAGATAGGCTGAGTCTACATGTTGTTAAATGTATAATGTGTGTATAATTATTTAATTTGATGGTGTACGTCTATCTTTTTATTTCTTATTTTCCATCAAGGAGGTGGAGGCAGAAAACATGCAAGAGGACACAATTGTCACACACAGACTCATATGTGACTGTCACAATGCATGGAGGTGTCACAGGTTCCCATCACCAAGGAACTCTTAGCATCTGTGGGTGCAGCACGGTCAAAATACTGACTCTTTCTGGATCAGGAATGAATCAGGAAAGAAAAGGAATCCCAGAGCCAGAAAAGAGAGCTGACTGAGCAGTCTTTAGAGGACCTTAAGAAAAGGAAGAAAAGCTTGGAAGACGTATCCACTTGTCTTGCTAGAGTGGCAGATTCTCTTGCAGAAGAAGCTGAGGGCAAGGCTGGATCCAAGATGGCTCAGCTCATTTCCAAGTCAAATGCTGAGATTGGTACTGAAAAGGAAGAACTCAGAGATATGTAGGGTGAGGTTGTATGTAGATATGCTAGTGTTGTGTTGGTAAGGTTGCTTGGGTTGAGAATGTTACTATTTTGATTATCTGTTTTAATATTGAATTAATGTAATCCTGTAACTAAATTAATCAAAATAAAATGTTTTAAGAGTTTCTGGGATCATTGGATTGTTGTGGTAATATGTTGTGTTGGCCTTAAATTTCACTGAGAATGGTCTTAAAAGGTCTTAAAAAAGTCTTAAATTTAACTCACTGAAACCTGCAAGAACCCTGTTTAAGGTTCAGTAGTGTTTTAAGTTTGTTTTCCTGGATTACATTTTTTTCCTTATATAGTGTTTGGCTCTGAGTGAGGTGTAGGTTATTGAATGTGGTTCAGCGTGAGTGAGTGAGTGCTAGTGTTTCATTGCTGTGTGTTTGTCTATGTGTATGGGATTAACACACAGTTCTGCCCCGCATGCAACACTGGAGGCGTGTTTTCAAAACTCCAATTGATTTAATCAATTGTCGTTTTTAATCCCTTTTTTAAATTATAAAAATTCCCCCCTTCTCTCTCTCTCTCTCTTTCTCTCTCTCTCTCCCTCTCTCAGGGCTCAGGATGTTCCCCCCGAGGTGTTGAGGCAGAGGGAGGTTAAATGGTTGGACATGCTGAGTCACTGGGACAAATGGATCAACAAGCGATTCAATAAGGTGAGACTGTACCCAAATAGATGTTAAGTTTTTGTGTGTAAGGAATTAATAAATATTCCTAGTGCAGGATGGCTCTCTCTGTGAGGTGTCGGTCAAACGCGTGTCCGTTGGTGTTTGGTGGGCTAGTCTGTCGTGCTGGTGGGGAAGGTCAAAGCTGCTCAGGATTTCATCATGGGCTCATTGTACACTGTGACCCAATGACCACTGGGCTGGACACCCAGCCGCCAGTGATACAGAACATCCCTGTTTGTACTCGCTGGTCTTCATGAGGCCCTCTCTGAACAAAGCTGAACTGGAGCTCTGCCCTGTACCTTTGATGAAGAGTCACTTCAAATTCCTCTCAGTTTGACACTCTGTCTGTCTGTCTGTCTTCCTCTCTTTCCTTTTGTGTTATCTTTCAAAAGCAGGCTTATGCCCTGTAATTACAAGGAACTTCCAAATGATGTTTCATTGACTCTTTAGTTGAGGTCTGTCTGAACACGCCCATCTTAGGGTTGTGTGTGTGTGTGTGTGTTTTGAAACTCTTTACCATTTTTCCTTTAAGCTGTCTAAAGCTTCCACTGGGAGTGGGGAAGCCACAGGTAATAACAGTAAGCTTCCACCTTAGGCTTTCCTGAGCTGTCCCACTATGTCTGCATGTTTCTATGTACATGTATGTGCGTACATGTGTCTGTGCGGATGTTTTTGAATCTATATTTAATGTCAAGTACAAGAACACTTAACTGAAAACTGAAGCTTAAAACCACACTTTTACATCCAGAAAAGCCAGTCATGTTTCTGTTGATTACAGTGCACTTAAATATATTTAAAAAGAAGTGTTTTGGGTTTATTAGATTACTGATAAATGTTATCCCATTTTTAAAGTCAGAGCCATCACTTGTTTTAATTACATTTTTTATTTGGAACACTAGTTTCTGTGCTGTTGCATTTCAAGTACGGGCATGACGATGTGACCTTGTGTGTTTTGATGCAGTGTTTGTGTCTGCATGTGACTCCGGTGTGAGCATGTAACACACCACATTTACACCTGATCTTGAGTGTCTGATGGAGCAGTCTGACTGACGTGGACAGACGTGACACTTTCTAATCTGATTTGCATCCACTCGCTGAATGTGGTGGCCATTAGATCCCTTGAACTGTCCCTGGAGATGAGACATCGGTGCATGATGTGTGTGTCCAGCATTGATGTATTTCACAACGGTTTTCGTTAGGCCTCTAATCTGTTGTAGGCGAGGGGATGAGGGAGCTCGGGTCATTGTAGCGCAGTACACGAACACACTGGGGCCGTGCGTCAGTGCTGTGTATGAGTGTGAGGTCTGTGTGAGCAGGTGTGACTACTGCACGTGTGATGCTAAACCCTTCCTCTCACGTGCAGGTCAGACTGCGATGTCAGAAAGGAATCCCGCCTTCACTGAGGGGCAGGGCCTGGCTCTACCTGTCCGGGGGGAAGGTGAAACGGGAGCGCAATAGTGAAAAGTTCAAGGTCTGGCTCACAAAAACACACACACACACACACACACATACGCTTGTATTCACAAACATTTCAGTCAGTATTTTTAATTCATGGGTGAGTTGTAATGGTCACACTGTTGTGCAATCTACCTGTTGGTCTTTAGGCTAAAAAATGTGACTGTGTGTGTGTGTATGTGCATGTGCACAGTGTGTGCATGTGCATGTGCACAGTGTGTGCATGTGCATGTGCACAGTGTGTGCATGTGCATGTGCACAGTGTGTGTATGTGCATGTGCACAGTGTGTGTGCTGCCTCTGGTTACTCAGTATTGCACTGCTGTGTGATGATGCTTCCAGGAGTTGGACAACATGGAGGGAGACCCTAAGTGGATGGATGTGATCGAGAGAGATTTACACAGACAGTTCCCCTTCCATGAAATGTTTGTGTCTCGACAAGGACACGGGTCAGTGTGTGTGTGTGTGGGTGTGTGTGTGGGTGTGTGTGTGGGTGTGTGTGTGGGTGTGTGTGTGGGTGTGTGTGTGGGTGTGTGTGTGTGTGGGTGTGTGTGTGGGTGTGTGTGTGTGTGTGTGTGTGTGTGTGTGTGTGTGATCTAATTCAGCAGTTCTTAGAACTCCTGAAATTGATTCCTGTAATACTTCAGTACGTACAGGCAATGTAGCGTGTGTCTGTAAATGTATGTCTGTATGTGTAATTGTGGTGGTGTGTGTGTGTGGGTGGGTGGGTGGGTGTGTGGGTGGGTGTGTGGGTGGGTGTGTGGGTGTGTCTGTGTGTGTGTGTGTGTGTGTGTGTGTGTGTGTGTGTGTGATTTAATTCAGCAGTTCTTAGAACTCCTGAAATTGATTCCTGTAATACTTCAGTACGTACAGGCAATGTAGCGTGTGTCTGTAAATGTATGTCTGTATGTGTAATTGTGGTGTGGTGTGTGTGTGTGTGTGTGTGTGTGTGTGTGTGTGTGTGTGTACAGGCAGCAGGACCTGTTCCGGGTGCTGAAGGCCTACACCCTGTACAGACCAGACGAGGGCTACTGCCAGGCTCAGGCTCCCATCGCTGCAGTGCTGCTCATGCACATGCCTGCTGAGGTCAGTCTTACCACATCACACATCTACACCACAGCCCCACACACCCCTACACCCTACACCACACACCTACACCACACACCTACACCCTACACCACACACCTACCCCTACACCCTACACCACACCCCTACACCCTACACCACACCCCTACACCCTACACCACACACCTACACCCTACACCACACATCTACACCACAGCCCCACACACCCCTACACCCTACACCACACACCTACACCACACACCTACACCCTACACCACACCCCTACACCCTACACCACACCCCTACACCCTACACCACACCCCTACACCCTACACCCTACACCACACACCTACACCCTACACCACACATCTACACCACAGCCCCACACACCTACACCACACCCCTACACCCTACACCACAGCCCCATACCCCTACACTCTACACCCTCCACACCTACACCCCTATACCCTACACCACACATCTACACCACAGCCCCACACACCCCTACACCCTACACCACAGCCCCATACCCCTACACTCTACACCCTCCACACCTACACCCCTATACCCTACACCACACATCTATACCACAGCCCCACACACCCCTACACCACAGCACCACACCCCTACACCCTACACCACACCCCTACACCCTACACCACAGCCCCATACCCCTACACTCTACACCCTCCACACCTACACCCCTATACCCTACACCACACATCTATACCACAGCCCCACACACCCCTACACCCTACACCACACCCCTACACCCTACACCACAGCCCCATACCCCTACACCACACCCCTACACCCTACACCACAGCCCCATACCCCTACACTCTACACCCTCCACACCTACACCCCTATACCCTACACCACACATCTATACCACAGCCCCACACACCCCTACACCCTACACCACAGCCCCATACCCCTACACCCTACACCACACCCCTACACCCTACACCACAGCCCCATACCCCTACACTCTACACCCTCCACACCTACACCCCTATACCCTACACCACACATCTATACCACAGCCCCACACACCCCTATACCCTACACCACACACCTACACCACACACCTACACCACACCCCTACACCCTACACCACACCCCTACACCACACACCTACACCCTACACCACACACCTACCCCTACACCCTACACCACACACCTACACCTACACCCTACACCACACACCTACACCTACACCACACCTACACCCTACACCACACCTACACCCTACACCACACACCTACACCCTACACCACACACCTACCCCTACACCATACACCACACACCTACACCACACACCTACACCCTACACCACACCCCTACACCCTACACCACACACCTACACCCTACACCACACACCTACACCCTACACCACACATCTACACCACAGCCCCACACACCCCTATACCCTACACCACACACCTACACCCTACACCACACACCTACCCCTACACCCTACCCCTACACCCTACCCCTACA
Organism: Brachyhypopomus gauderio; assembly: GCF_052324685.1. Classification (NCBI taxonomy): domain Eukaryota; kingdom Metazoa; phylum Chordata; class Actinopteri; order Gymnotiformes; family Hypopomidae; genus Brachyhypopomus; species Brachyhypopomus gauderio. The sequence goes on from NW_027506886.1 coordinate 216,706, forward strand.
CCCTACCCCTACACCCTACACCACACCCCTACACCACACCCCTACACCACACACCTACACCACACACCTACACCCTACACCACACACCTACACCCTACACCTACCCCTACACCCTACACCACACCCCTACACCCTACACCACACCCCTACACCCTACACCACATCCCCATACCCCTACACCCTACACCACACCCCTACACCACACACCTACACCCTCCACACCTAAACCCCAAGCCCTACACCTTACACCCCTATACCCTACACCTTACACCACACACCTACACTCTCCACACCTACACCCCTATACCCTACACCTTACACCACACACCTACACTCTCCACACCTACACCCCTATACCCTACACCTTACACCACACACCTACACTCTCCACACCTACACCCTTATACCCTACACCTTACACCACACACCTACACCCTACACCACACCCCTACACCACACCCCTACCCCTACACCATACCCTTACACCCCAACCACCTCACCCCTACCACTGCTACACCACACCCATACAACCACACCCCTACACCACCACCCATACAACCACACCCCTACACCACCACCCCTACACCACACCCCTACACCACCCAAACAGCCCCACATCAGCAGTTCTCTTGCTCTAGTGCCACCTTATAATACCTTTGCCCTGCAGCTCCAGCCTATCACACCTGATCCAGGTATTTGAAGGTTTCTGAAGACTGTAATTAGAGCAGGTGTGGATTAAGATGTGCTACACCCTGCAAGGTGACACACACACGGCAGCAGGGCTGGAGATCACTGTTACATTACAGCTCTCAACATTTCAAAACATTTTTAAAGTTATTTCTGGAATTTGTACATTGGTGTCAGTTTTATCAGCTAATCACCTGCATTTCATAAGCTGGTTGGTTTGAATGCACAACATTTGCTTAGTGCTGTATAGTATATGTCCTCATGAGCCTGTATTTGACATGGGTTCAGATTCATAAAGACCAGTGATGAACATCAGTGTTTGATATTCAGATTTGATTTCAGAGGAAAAACCTCTTTTAGTTCCTATAGGCCTCTGGTAAGGTTTTATATCTGGCGGGGTTTTCCTACAAATGTACATAATCACGTTTCTCACCCTGTGTGTGTGTCTGTGTGCGTGTGTGTGCGTGCAGGATGCCTTCTGGGGCCTGGTTCAGATTTGTGAGAAATACCTCCCTGGTTACTACAGCGCAGGCCTGGTGAGTCTAATGGCCGTCGTAACATCCACTGGAAGTCTGAAGAGGCTTTTGATTTGCAGCTGAGCTCTGACACTCAGGAAGGGAAATGCATCATGGCTTCTGTCAGAGAGCTGGTTATGCTCTGGTGGCTGGAAGACCCACATCAAAGTGTGGTGATGTTAATGGGCAATCAGCTCCCCTATAAACTGTTTAATGTGTTCAGTTCAATTTTGAAGTGACTCTAATATGTATTTGTTCTGCTTACTCTGTCCTTGGTTGTTTAGGGATCTGACATGAGGTTCACTTTTTTTAAATCTGTGAAAAATACATATTTCTGCAAAAAAATTTATATTCCAGTTACCTTTGCACCTAAAATGACATTAAAGGAAGTGTTTGTAATTTTATTTCTGCTGTGTGGGCGTGGAGCCCACCACCTTGGTGTGAAACGGAACCACCCCAGTGACTATGGAGCAGGGCGTTGATCAGAACGGATCAGCTTGGCTCAACCTGTCTGACCGTGAGATGAAAGGCCGAGTATGAGCCATGTTTAGAGGCTAACCAGTTCTCTGGTTAATTCGGAGTATACAACAGATCATATTTTAAGAACATATTTAGAGTGATGTCATCTGTGCAATCGCTACTTATTAGTCATTATTACATTAAATCTGTTAGCTAGGTACCTGTCTGTTGTCCATCTGGTTAAGCAGGTCTGGCTAACAGACCCGAGCGTCTGAGTGCATGTGACATCCCTGTTATCTGTGGAGAGCTACGCAGAGTGGGAGGGTCATTTGATTACGTAGCTCATAAAAATATAATGGCAAGGATATCACCAAATGAAGTGGGATTCCTTAATGGAAGTAGTGTACAAAACAAAATCAAACGGAGAGATTATTTAATGCACTCTGATTTGCACAGTACATGTCCGACTAAAGGTCCTGCTAGTAAAACACTTAATAGGAGCGGAAATACTCCTAAATACTCCTGCAGCGCCTCCAAATATTGATCCCATCACCATAGTACTGCTGTAAACAAGTAGCTTTACCGTTGCACAACTAAGTTAGATCTGTGATAAACACATGAACGCTGTGTGGAGGGAGAGGTCCGTATGTGCTCCATATGTGAGAGTCGCCGTGGTGAGCACACAAGCCTACACAACACTACACTCGCACAGGCTTGTAACTCATTAAAACAGTTGGAGCAGTATGGAACGGTTCCCCTGGTTACGCTTTTTACTAAAGGACTGTACTTCCTGCCAAAAACCCCTACTCTTGGGGACGGGAAGAGATCTTGATTGACAAGTCATTCGTCAAAGTAAATTATATTCCACAAGAATCGGCCGCTAATGCAATTTTATACACCCAAATGCCAGACGTTACACACGCGAGAGTAGTGTTTATAGAAACAATACTAAATTACTTTATTTATTTATAAAGAAAAGCATTTCCAAGTCATCTTCAAACGTCCTATTCAAGACCAACCCGAACCTCACTATTAATACAAACAAGACGACCCTTCTGAAATCTTACGCACTAATATTTAATCCTTTTAACACCTTTGTACTAGCATACTTTACTAGCTCATTCAGGTCATGTATCCATCATTACATCTACCAAAGGAGCGAGGTGACCTTTCAAAATCACTTTTATAATGCTCCCTTCACTGTTGACGACAAAATCAGTGTGTTGATCTGGCCTGGGGGAGGAAAGGTGTGTGCGGGTAGAGCCGCTCTGCTGAAGAGCCTTTCAGTTCTGCGTCCAGAGAAAACGTTTAGGACAGCTAAAGCTTCTGCACCTGGCTACCACTTCCTTACAGCCTTAAAGCAGAGAACCGTGTCTTTGTTCCGTGCTGCTCTGTGCTGCTCTGTGCTGCTCTGTGCTGCTCTGTGCTGCGTATGTGCTGCTCTGTGCTGCGTATGTGCTGCGTATGTGCTGCTCTGTGCTGCGTATGTGCTGCGTATGTGCTGCGTATGTGCTGCGTATGTGCTGCGTATGTGCTGCGTATGTGCTGCGTATGTGCTGCGTATGTGCTGCGTATGTGCTGCTCTGTGCTGCTCTGTGCTGCGTATGTGTGGAATGCTGCTGCTTTGATTTTCTGCAGTTTTCCAGATAGTTTGAATATTTTGGTGCATTCCAACTTGCAGATTTGAATCTGGAGCTGAAATAATGATTAAAACCACATTATCAGATGTCTTTCTGGCACGGAGAAACACACATAAGGGAAGTTTAGTTTCTACACAGGTACATAGATGGAGCAGAGGATGTGTGTCAGAGCAGCCCCCTTAACAAACACCACCCTTCTTATTAATCTGTCCAACAGTGCCGTCTGGTGTACATGTGTTCATCTGTGTGTGTGTGTGTGTGTGTGTGTGTGTAGGAGGCTATTCAGCTGGACGGGGAGATCCTGAACGCACTGCTGAGGCGTGTGTGTCCTGTAGCGTACCGACATCTAGACAAGCACAAGATTGAGCCCATCCTGTACATGACCGAGTGGTTCATGTGCGCCTTCTCCAGAACTCTGCCCTGGGCCTCTGTGCTCAGAGTGTGGGACATGTTCTTCTGCGATGGTGAGACCCAGAAACAAACAACCCCCCCCCCCCCCCCCCCCCCGTTCCCTCTCTCCATCCCTCTCATTCTCTCTAACCCCCCCCAGGTGTGAAGATCATATTTCGGGTGGGGTTGGTGCTGCTCAGGTGTATGCTAGGTTCTCGGGAGAAAGTGAAGGCCTGTCCCGGTCAGTATGAAACTATGGAGCTGCTCAGAACCATTGAGCCCAGATTCATGCAAGAGGCCTTCCTTGTACACCAGGTAACACACACACACACACACACACACACACACACACACACAGGTCTCCAGAGATTGCCAGCTCTAACCATTATACTACTTCTCTGATGTTTATTATTTTGACCGTAGGAATCGTGGTGATGCTGTAATTACTGCATTTTAGTGGTTTTGAAGTGGAATTAGTTAAACCTGGTAATGTCAATGACCTGCTAGTTGAGGATGATGAAGGATAATGAAGCTTATGGCACTGTGCCGTAGGTGCTGGAGTGTCCCATCACTGCGCGTGACGTGGAGCGGGAACACCGCGTACAGCTCAAGCGTTGGAGGAAGACGCACGGCGAGCTCAGCTACAAGGCAGCTCCCAGGATGCACGGCGCCCGGGCCGTCATGAGCGCGGAGCCCCACACGCGCAGCGACCTTCGCCAGAGACCCACCATCGTGGTCCACTACCCATCAGCCCCGGAGCTCAACCCTGAATTCAGCCGCAGAAAGCGGGGGACCATCAGGAGGAACGTCGCTCCTGCCCTGGACGTCCCGAACCCGTACGCCCTGCACGCCAACCCAACCGAGCAGTCGGCCCGGCCCCCACAGGCAGCACCTCCCCCCAGCCAGGCCCTTCCAGACCCCGCACCTGCGCACTACGGGGCCCAGCCACTACAGCAGGCCTCTAACCAACCTCAGTCTTCCACTGAAGAGCCCAATCTCGCCTTCCCAAAGCCCGCGGTCAAGCAGAAGCCTCAGATGAATCCTCCACCCTTCCCTGCTGCAGCGCTGCCCTCCAAAGACCTTCCTCCTCCACCGTCTCAGCACGCTCCAGCGCCCCCGCTGGGCAAGGACTACCAAGACTGGCGTCCACACCTGCAGAACAGCCCACCTGTCCTTCCCACAGCACCCGTTACGGAGCGTGAACACGCCCCCAAGGACTCTCCTGTTCAGAACGTCTCGGAAAACTCCTCCCACGTTTCGGATGCACCTGCACTTACATACTCGGCCACTCCGGCACGTGCCCATGTGGACACCGGTGCTGCCCCTGGAAATACCATCCTGCGTAAATCCACTGAAAGTGTCAACAGTTCAGAAGATACCTATTTGTAGCTCACTATCTCCACCTAGTGGTGGGAGTGACAGCAGCTATTTCTAGCAGGGTGTTGATGGGACTTCAGTCCAAGGAGATGGCCTATTCATCCTGGGCAACACACCATTAAAGAAAGCTTTTTAGGGTCATTTGGGAGATGTAATGTTTCATTTTCCATTATATCACAATAACGATGATAAACTTCTCACTACTGAAAGTAGTTAATATCTAGAAAACTGGTAAGTGAACTGAGAAAATTTAACACTGCAGGTTGTTTAGCTGTTACTTTCTAGGCCAGAAGGATTTGACTTTGACCATTCCTGAAAACATTGTGATTTAGGATGGGAGTGTTCAGTTCACAGCAGCCTCTCAGATCTTCTCTGAGTCCGCTCTGATGGTAATGTGGTCTGTCAGTTTTATTAACTGTTAAGGTTAACTACCAGTAGATGTATAATCCAGGGTAGAAGTTGAGGTTGTGGGCCTGATCTGAACACTCCTGCTTTAGGTCATATAGTTTCTGTTCTCTCAGGCCGTCATGAGGAACCACACAGATAATAAAAGGCCGTATTGTCTGCTACAGCTATAAAGAGAACTCTGACATTTGCTCTAAAGACGATTGGAAGTGTGGTGTGATGACTTTTATACGCACTCCTTTACAGAGACTTCATTTGGCTTATTTGTTACTGTTCTTTGATGATGTTTGTAAAATGATGTAATTTGTAACACGTTTGTAGATTGGTATGTAAATTGAATTGTATGCCGTCTTCCCTCGTAACTGTATAGTAAGGACCACTAATGCAAAGCTTCTTTATCAGCTGACTCAGTTCAGCTGGCGGCAGATAATGTGTGGTGTCAGGTTTACTTTAAGTGTAAAGTTTAATTTTGACAAATCTTAAGTAGAGGAGTTCTTGGATGTTGTTCCATCTTCCGCCACTAGAGGGAAGACTTTGTCCAAAAATGCGTCCTCGCAGGAGCTGAGACGATGCTGCAGCCTTCAAGAAGGGCGTGGTGTTTGTGGAGAAACACTTCTGTGTCATTTACTACCACTCACGTATGCTATATCCTTGCTTTATCCTTAACTCACAATTAGAGCATCTTGTTTTTCACCGCCTCTATAAACTGACTAATCTGAGAGGGCTGGAAATTGAGCAGATATTTACATCCAATTACAAACTCGTGAGGCGCCGAGTCGCATCAGTGGAGACGGTGGCGCTCACGGTGTTAATGGAAACTGTTACTTTATTCTCACGTTATTATCTGGAGCTTTGAGACACTAGTATCTTTTCAGAATATTTTATTGGGCACTTTATTGTTAAAGTAACAATTAAGAATTGCCTTAACTGTTAAAATGTAACATTTTCAACGCGTCAAAGCATACATGGATTTGATTTTCGTTTTCATGTTTATCTTAAACCGCTTTAAAATCAGTTAATCTATGGATTTGTACAATCATGCACCTCCATCCCTCTTAATAAACAAATAACCCAACTGAAGTGTTACTGTGGTAATAAAGTGTCGTGTGTGAACAACATGATCACAGTACCTGTCCTGTGGGCGTTCAGACGTTACGGTAACGTTACCTGTCCGGAAGGGTCACCGGGTCAGGCGGGTCAACCGCAGGTTTATTCGTAAACGGACAATTACTGACCGCTTTTCGTTCCCACTTGAGGGATATCGGAGGGGCGTGTGCGAGGTAAAGTACTGAAGACTGCCCAAAGTACCAGGTAAAGTACTGAAGACTGCCCACAGTACCAGGTAAAGTACTGAAGACTGCCCACAGTACCAGGTAAAGTACTGAAGACTGCCCACAGTACCAGGTAAAGTACTGAAGACTGCCCACAGTACCAGGTAAAGTACTGAAGACTGCCCGCGGCCAACCAGAACTTTTTTTTTTCTCGTTTACTTTCATTCTGCCATGCGGACCCGGTTCATATATAAGGAGAATATCCGATATGAACGTGTGCAGAATTGTTTTAACTGATGGAGAAATATATGTGTTAGAAGACCTAATAATCGTCAATAAAAGTAATTTGTTAAGTAAAAAAAGAATGTGTTGGAAGGCATATTTGCTAAAAGCTCTTCCTCTTACCTTTCAACAGCCCGTGATTTACAGATTAGCGACTTCCAGGGAAACACGAGTAGGACGAAAGACGTTCAGTTAAAACCCCCATGAGGGGATCATCCCTCCGTCTGATGGGCAACATCTCCAAATGAATCACCACATGATCGAATATACGACTCATCTAAAAATATATTTAGGTTGTTACTAAAATACGGGATTTTTGTCCATTTCGAAAAAGCTGTGTGGGATAATTTATTTTTCAGTGATGACAGTATGACGAACATATTTTTTTAGACTAAATAAAAAAGCAAGCAGGGAGCTTCATGATGGGCAGCTTAGGATCTGCGTGTTTTGTGAAGTCAAACTGTAACTCGGTTCTCCCAGAAGACCGGTGATGTTTGGACATGTACGTTACACGGTCCCCAGGTGCATTCCCCCTACATTAGTCTCATTTTTCTCAAGTGCAGACTTTATTTTCGGCTTCCAATATAAACAGCCCACTCAATATCGACATAATTCCCAGAAGGGTTATGTTCATATTTTTAAACCTTCGTCGCATAAGCTGCCAGAAAAATCGTGTTTTTATAAGCACACGCAGTAATGTCCGTGTTTTTTTTATACGTTCATTCGGGCAGGTTTCCCATAAGCGCCGTATGGCCACAGAGACGGTGACCCCAACAAGCCACCACAGTGCAGACATTACAGATGATCGATGACCGCTGGTGTCACCATTACAGGCCTCATGCAATCATGCGGCTTAATTTAGAGGCTGAATACCGAACCATACCCGCAGTGTCTAAGTCTCTGGACCAGGACTGCCTTTGGAGAGCATGTCTGATAACTTCTGCAAATGTCGTTTTAGAAGCTTTGTAAAGAACAAAACACAGAAAGCAGTGGAAGCTTTTCAGAGGGATGCCTGAGGGGTAAAAGGAACAGGAATGTCGGGGGGGGGGGGGGTTCTTGCACCTCAGCCTCCAGGTATGGCCAGGTGTGTGTGTGTGTGTGTGTGTGTGTGTGTGTGTGTGAGGGAGAGAGAGAGAAGGGGTAACAGAAGAGATTTACAGACTTTAGGCGAAATGGTCTGACCAGAAAAAACACAAGTCTGTCCACAGCACATGTTTATGAAGCCATTACAGTGATCATTCCTGATTCCATCAAAGCTGCTGCTTTGCTAATCACTATGAGCCTTGTGCTGGAGCGCTATTATATAATCTGGTGTAAAGAGGAGACACAACTAGCGTGTTCGTTAATTGTGTTCATGCTTATACAGCGATGAATAAGAATAATGAACGAATAAATTCTGGTCTGATGATTCAAAAGAAATGGTCTCACTTTTCTTTCAAAATAAGTGACCCTCCTTTGCCCTCCCTTTCATATTCTGTTGCAAAATATGAGTTTGCAGTTTTATGGTGCTGTGCTGGCTGACATGAAGTTGTTGTGGTCGAATGACTGGACGGGTGTGACATCATCTTTGTGGTGCAGCCCATTTTTATTTCCGTTTAGACATTTCTCCGTTTTTGACCATGTTACTAAAATTATAGCTCGGTCTTGATATAGCTCCAGAGTTTTCTGGAGAAGGTCCCAGAGATCTCACACTCAACCCGTGTCTGTGGTTCAGCAAGCAGCCCAGTGATTGTGGGGCTACCCAGTAACCAGAAGGCCCCAGTGCCTGAAGGAGAGAAGGACAGAGTTTCTAATGGTTCCAGTGATCACCGCCCCAGAGTTTCTAATGGTTCCAGTGATCACCGCCCCAGAGTTTCTAATGGTTCCAGTGATCACCGCCATCACATCACAGAGTTCCTGCCTTGCAGTCCGTTGCCAGAAGGTTGGAGCGTGTGGGCTATGGGTCTGATTCTGTACATTTCACCAGCGGGTAGAACCTGTGGGTTTGGGGGAGGGGGTTGGGGGGGGGGGGGTCAATTAGGGGACAGAGGTGTGAATTTGAGGGGGAAGGACTGAATTGTGGGCTGGAGAGGTGGGGACGGATGGTCTACTGTTGCCCCCCCCTGCATAAACACACCTGATTGGGCTACTCGAAGTCCTGCAGAGAGCATAAGTAGAATCAGCTGGGGAACCACGGGGCCGTGACCCGGAGGAGAGGCTCACCCACAGGGGTCATTCCTCTACACCCACACACTCGCTCCATATAGCCCATGGTGGGCTTTTAGGTTGGAGCGATAACTTCTGCCCAACGGCCTGTTCACTAATGGCACCTATAAATGGACCTGTGACATACATGTTGTCTTCTTTTGTCTTTTGGCTTGTGTTAAGGACAGTGTGAGAAGTCTGGTGGAGGTTCTGAGCAGGACATCTCCCGCACAGGGTCACGGATCTGCCCCAGAGAGCTGCGGGATCAGGCTGGTGTGTAGTGGTGTCGTGCGTGTGCAGGTGACACTGTGAGTCCTGACCGCACATAGGTGGCTGAACTCAGGAGACTGCGGGGGAGGGGCCAGCCTCCTTCTGCAGCGCCATGGCAACCATACCTTCACTCTCAAAACACAGCAGCGATAAGCAAAGTAAACACACACAAAAACACAAAATACAAAATTATGCAAAATGTAAAAAGAGTCGCGTGTGTCTCTGTTCTAAGGAGAGGCAGTGTTCAGAACAGTGTTCAGAACAGCGTTCAGGGCCCGGCAGCCGTGAGAACAGACTTGCGTGACCTGGAGGAGGTGTCTGTCGGCCTGCTCTGTTATTAGTGGGACTTTGCCCAGACAGACGCTTCTCTGCAACAAAAACATCCTGAGCTTCCCACGTCTGTTCTCCTCATCACACACTCACTCTTGGACATTATGACCTGATTTATAGTCCTATTATTTAATATGAAAAAAGACCACTACAGAGGAAGTGTTCATTATTGTGTGTGTGTATGTGTGTGTGTGTGTTTGTGTGTGTTTGTTTGTGTTTGTTTACTGTGCAGTATGAGGACAGTGAAAGTCTGTACAGAGAAACAACAGAGAGACGTGTTTCAATGATTTCTTTCCTTTTCTACCTTTAATCAGTTTAAGTTGTACACCCATGTACTGTGTGTGTGTGTGTGTGTGTGTGTGTGTGTGTGTGTACAAGCAGTTGGAAGCTCACTATAGTCGTTCACGTGAACAGAAGCTGGCTGAGGAAAGATAACCACCTAGTCACATCAAACCTAAATAACTCACCGGACAGGATATGAGCTCAAACACACTGGGGTCAAAGGTCATCCAGGGGCATTGTGAGGGATGACAGAGCGGATACAGAGTGGGCAGTAAGATGGCTCTGTGTGTGTGTGTGTGTGTGTGTGTGTGTGTGTGTGTGCATAACTGAAGACAATAACCAAAGACAATTGCAGTTTAATGATGTGCTATTCAGATCTTGCGGTGCTTGTTGAGGGTTTGGCCTGCTGCCTTCATTCAGGCCTCCCTGTCAATCGCGTTGCCTGGGAGACGGTGGGGGTATCCTGCCATTGTTTGTGCACGTGTGTGTTTTTGTGTGAGTGTGCCACGAGCGCCATGTTGGGTGAAGGTCTGATTATGGGATGCTTCTTAAACACACAGACTCAGCTGCAGTGCAACGTTGTTGTGCGTGTGTGTGTGTGTGTGCGTGTGCGTGTGCGTGCGTGCGTGCGTCCGTGCGTGCGTGTGTGTGTGTGTGTGTGTGTGTGTGTGTGTGTGCATGACTGTGTGAGTTAGTTATAGCAGGAGACTATATTGGTATTGTGTAATTGTGCAGGTGTGTGTAAACACACTTGGGTAACGGGTTACGATGAGGAGAAGGTGTTTCCTGGTAGCATCTTTCCCACACACACACACACACACACACACACACAGAGAGGTCAGGTGCACTCATGTTGAATTATTGTTTAATAGTGAATCAAGATGTGTGCTTCATCCTTAGAGGGAAATGTCTCATATGAAGATCAGCAGAATTTATTACAGCTGCATTCTCACACTCATATGTGTGCATCCTGACACACACACACACACACACACACACAACCCAACTCACAGTCATACACACACACACACAACCCAACTCACACAGTCATACACACACACACACACACACACACACCCACACACACATGATTGCACTTTGTAGTTACGTTCTTCATTAATTTTGTGCCACTGATTGCAGACATATGCCAGCTATGGTGCACTGCTAGACTGTTATCAGCAAATTGTTACAGCTTGTGTGTCTGCATGTGTGTGTGTGTGTGTGATCCTGATTGCAGGTTTCACTGTATGATTTAGTTTTGTGTTCAGCTGACCATATAACTCACTCATCATATACACACACACACATACACACACACACACACACACACACATACACACACACATACACACACACAGCCTGTAATCAACAGAACAAAGAGCAGCAAAGGGTTTACTGATGTAAATCAATAAAGCACCCCTTCCCTTCTGTGTGGAGACCACAAAAACAGCCTGACCCCCCCCCCCCCCCCAACACACACACACACACACACACACACACACGACACACACACACTCACACACACACGACACACACACACACACTCACACACACACGACACACACACACACACACACACACACACACACACACACAGAGTAAGAACTAGTGTTATGTGATACCTTGGGGGTTTCTCTGCAAGTCCCCTTCCCCTTTTAGTTTCTTAAGTCAGCAATAGAAATCCCATCACACACCCCACCACGTGACCTCAGCCAGGATTCAGGGCAGACACAGAACTGAGATGCATGACTTTGCCTGTGTGTGTGAGAGGATCACTGCACTGTGTGTGTCAGCCTGGGACTGATGAAACATGTCATGTCACATCCAGATCAGCTTGTACTTACACACACACACATACACGCACACACAGAAACGCGTGTGTGCTAGAGAAACAGCTGAACCAGCTCATAGAGCACTCAGGCGTTATAAAGACCTTCATACTTCATACTTCAGTTCTAAGTCACCTTCTCTCTCTCTCTCTCTCTCTCTCCCTCTCTCTGCTCTCCCTTTCCAAACAGGCAGGAAGTGTTTCCATGGTGCTCATTAAGAGGGCCTCCTTGTCAAAGTAGATAGATATCCACTAGGTATCCTTATTCAGTCAAGTTCATTGCATTAGACAGGTAATCAGGTGCTGCACGCACACACACACACACACACGCACACACACACACACATACACACACACACAGGAGAAGGAGAAGTTAGAGTCAAAGGAGGATAGAATATTTAAGCTTGTGTAATGACTGTCTTTGTCTGACCTCACTTCATGTGTGCATGTTTTTGTCCTGTGTGTGTGTGTGTGTGTGTGTGTGTGTGTTTATATGTCTGTATGTGAGAGACGTAGTCGGCACACTGGAGGGGTCAAAGCTGGGGAAAAGAATGTGTGTGTGTGAGTCAGTGAGAGAGAGAGACTGTTTCAGTGACCCTGTAAGCTGTAGGCTTTGTGTCTTGTGGTGAGCTGAACACCGTGTCAGAGGTGAACCTGAGTCTCACTCCGTCTCTCTGCTCCGCTGCATACACACTCATTAGACTGAGCTCAGAGAGGGGAGGAGACGGAGGAGAGGAGAGGAGAGGAGAGGAGAGGGGAGGAGACGGAGGAGAGGAGAGGAGAGGAGAGGAGACGGAGGAGAGGAGAGGAGAGGAGAGGAGAGGAGAGGAGAGGGGAGGAGACGGAGGAGAGGAGAGGAGAGGAGAGGGGAGGAGAGGAGAGGAGAGCATGTCTCCGCAGGCCCGTCACCCCCCAGACCCTCCACGCTTCAACACTCTACTTTTCTGCTCTCAGCAGAACCTGGACCCCCAGAGAGCCCCGGGGTCCCACGTGTGTGTGGTGACTCTGATGAGGGTGTCCAGACTGAGCTGTAAGACTCTCCCACAGCCACGCCCAGCAGGGGGGCTGGAACACGTCCACATGAGCGTCCCAGCGTCCCAGCGTCCTCTACAACGGAGATTAGTTTGTTTACAACAGAGATTAGTTTGTTTATCTTGAACTTCAAGAAATTCATAAATCCCCATTTCTCAAAACTGTCACACGTGTGTACCATGTCTAATGTGTTTAACGTGTGTACCATGTGTAATATGTCTAACGTGTGTGATGTGTGTACCATGTCTAATGTGTTTAACGTGTGTGATGTGTTTAACGTGTGTGATGTGTGTACCATGTGTAATGTGTCTAACGTGTGTGATGTGTGTACTATGTGTAATGT
>NW_027506886.1:235000-242500 GCF_052324685.1 Brachyhypopomus gauderio
GTGTAGGAGAGAGAGAGAGAGAGAGAGAGAGAGAGAGAGAGAGAGAGAGAGAGAGAGAGAGAGGAGAAGATCAGAAGGGAGGATGGAAAGTTGGGGGTGAACCTGATGAAGAGGAAGAACAGAGATCAATCATAAATCATCATAAACCACAATGACTGACATATGATGACTTGATTAAAGGAAACTCGCAAATGGTGCTAATGTGGTGGTGGTGGTGGTGGTGTGTTTATGTGTGTGTGTGTGTGTGTGTGTGTGTGTGTGTGTGTGTGTGTGTGTAAAGGTTTACATACTCAGGGTTGTAGTCAGTCGAGTGTGATGATGATGCTTTAGTTTTCCACTGCTTTGCTCCTCAGTGCTGTCTGCTGAGAGATGTATGTGCTGTGAGTTTACTCTTGTGACAGAAATTATTGATTATTGACTACGTATAATCGTATTGCTATACGTGACCCAGGTCAGGGAGAGTGCTGAGGGTAAGAGCACTCTGTTAACTGGTAGTCACTAGGCTACTAGTCTTGGGTCATTCAGCTTTCTCTGTGTTGAACTGATACATCAGTTGCTTCCGCTAACTCTAGGGAAGTCCATATTAGGAGATACACACATGTGAAACAAAGTAGCCTGCTGGACGCTTATGTTTTGGAACATGCTGTGCTAAAGATAACCTGCTGTTAAAACTGCTGAATTGTGTTTAAGATTGTATATAAGCAGGGGGACTGCCCCCCTGTCTTCAGAGTTGTCATGCTTGAATGAGACTCTCATGTCTGTCTCTGTCTTGTCTGTCTTGTATCTGTCTTTGTCCTATTTATATATATTTATATTTTTGTAATAAATTAATCATTTAACCACGTCTGAGTCCTCATCCATTTCCAGAAAATTTCCACGACACTCTTTACTGTACCTCCCCTCACACACACACACACACACACACACACACACACACACACACACAAATGCACACACAGCCTGAACCATTTAACTCTGTTTTGCTCAGCACCACAAATTCAACTCCTCATTATCACTCAGAGTGACAGTCCAGGTGAGACGGGCCAGCTGAGACGGGCCAGGTGAGACGGGCCAGGTGAGACGGGCCAGCTGAGACGGGCCAGCTGAGACGGGCCGGGTGAGACGAGCCAGGTGAGACGGGCCAGGTGAGACGGGCCAGCTGAGACGGGCCAGCTGAGACGGGCCAGCTGAGACGAGCCAGGTGAGACGGGCCAGGTGACCAGGTCTCCATGGCTGCGAGGGAACAGACACCTTTGAGCTCCTCACAAACCTTTGCTTGCTGAAACGTGTGTGTGTGTGCACTTGTGTGTGTGTGTGTGTGCATGCGTATGTGTGTGTGCACATGTGGTGTGCATGTGTGTGTTGTGTTTGTTAGATTACGGTAGCTCACGTTGCCTCATGTTTCCTGCTCCAACACATCTGTACAGTCCCCCATACCTCCATATTCCCCCAAACCTCCATCCACCAAACCCTCCTCATAACCCCCAAACCTCACCCCCTCCTAAACCCTCCTCATAAACCCCAACCCTCACCCCCTCCTAAACCCTCCTCATAAACCCCAACCCTCACCCCCTCCTAAACCCTCCTCATAAACCCCAACCCTCACCCCCTCCTAAACCCTCCTCATAAACCCCAACCCTCACCCCCTCCTAAACCCTCCTCCTAACCCCCAACCCTCACCCCCTCCTAAACCCTCCTCATAAACCCCAACCCTCACCCCCTCCTAAACCCTCCTCCTAACCCCCAACCCTCACCCCCTCCTAAACCCTCCTCATAAACCCCAACCCTCACCCCCTCCTAAACCCTCCTCATAACCCCCAACCCTCACCCCCTCCTAAACCCTCCTCCTAACCCCCAACCCTCACCCCCTCCTAAACCCTCCTCATAACCCCCAACCCTCACCCCCTCCTAAACCCTTCTCATAACCCCCAACCCTCACCCCCTCCTAAACCCTTCTCATAACCCCCAACCCTCACCCCCTCCCAAACCCTCCTCATAACCCCATTATTCAGGGGCTGCCCCAGGACCCCTGGCTTCATGAATCTCTCCTTTTTATAATTTACATGTTGCCTCTGGATGAAATGCCACATACTGCATATGATGACCATATGAACCTTTGATTAGTGTGTGACACAGCACGCTGGTACTGACTGACCCCTGCCTGACTCAGAGCCCACCCAAACCGGCCCTGCCCGACTCAGAACCACACCCAACTCAGAGCTCCCACCATCTCGAGACTGAGACGTGTCTGCTAAAAGTGATAAGTGTGAAAGAGCTTATTGAGCACACGAGAGGAAACGTGAACCCTGACTTTAGAAGACAGGATGTGCTGAAGACCCAGAGGGCAAAGACAGAGACCACAGAGGACAAACGAAAACTGGGCAGGGTGGGTGGGGCATGTCCTGGACACCACTAAGGATGTTGTTTCAAAATTAAAGTTTGTTACATTTAAAAAGGCTTTAGTTTATTGTGATATCAAATACATATTCATATCTGCACACACTGTTCTTGGTCAAGCATGTTTACTGTATATCATATTACACCATGTTCATGTGCCATGTGTCTGGGGCAACACTACAGGGCAGTTACAACACACACACACACACACACACGCACACACACACACACAAACACACACGCACGCATGCACACACACACACACACACACACACATTGAACACTGAGTAGAACCCACTTTTAGGTTTGTTGTAAACCATTTTTGTGCCCAATCTCTCTCTCTCTCTCTCTCTCTCTCCCTCTCTTTCTCTATATCTCCCTCTCTCTCCCTCTTTCTCTCTCTCTCTCTCACACACACACACACACACATACAGGGGCACACTTTCTGTGTATTTTCATTGGGGAAAGGCCATGATTCTGAACATCATTCTCGTGGGATTGCTGGTTTGGTGAAGGCACTTATTTTTGATGTTGTGTTTGTATAAAATATATTTGTGATATTTTCATATGTATGAAGCACATATATAGCAAATGTTTCAGACCCAAATACTCTGGTTTCATCCAGTTGTTGTTGTGGCTATTTTGAAGGGTCATTCTGGGCTCCCCAGACACACTCAAGTCCAAAACACCAGCCTGGGTGTCCAGACCTTAAGCTGTAACTCTTTCTAAAGGGAGTAAAATTTTACCCACAGAACCGCTACTGCCATTTCATGGAACATCATTTTACCTTGGTTAATATAGACATTTTTTCTCTGAGGTTGTGTAATGAACTAACAAATTATGTAATGACTACGTGAGACTAGGAGACTAGATGAGACTAGATGAGTAGGTTCTCTCTCTCTCTCTCTCTCTCTCTCTCTCTCTCTCTCTCTCTCTCTCTCTATATATATATATATATATATATATATATATATATATATATATATATATATATATATATATATATATATACAGTGTTGTATATATATATAACGAATTACATGTAACGACGTTACGTAATTTAATTTAATTACAAAAAAAGTGTAACTGTAATTCGTTACAGTTACAATGAGAAAATATGTAATTCAGTTACAGTTACTTCTGGAAAAATGAAGAATTACAATTTTAGTTACATTTTTAAAATATAAACAAAAACCTTTGCGAAATATTTAATGATATTTTTATTGCTTTGCGCCATATATCGCTGTTTCCCGCTTGTTTCTGTGGTGGAGCAGCAAGCGCGCGGTTCAGTTTCAGCTCAAGCAGCAATGACAGACCCCTTCAAGCACTGGACATTTAAGGAGCATTTGTTTTGTTTTCGTGTTGTCAATAAATGTGAACCATGTGCCACCATCGGCAACTATTTGTGATTATGCCAAGCCTTTGTGTAAATTTCGGAGTTTGGAGGTTTATTTCCGATCAGAAGGGTTGCCACCTAGGTCTGACAAAAAACAAGAACACCGTCACACGCGAACGTAAATTGTTGACGGGGGGTGGCGAACGTAAAATGGACACAGCGAGAAAAAAAGACGGATTTAAAGTGTGCAGAAACAGTCTAAATAGTCGTTTGAACTAACTTAGTGAAAACTGGGACATTAAATGATTTTTTTTGCCTGGACCGAATATTAAAAAGAAGGAAAAACGTTTGTCGATGTCTATGACACGACCTAACCTACCCAATTGGTATCATTGGTCCTATCTTAGACCTTTAGTTCGACAAGGAATACATTTAAATTAAATTTGTATGAAGTAATGAAATGCAGTTTGGTATCTAATCAAGTGCAACACGTGCAGATTGTATAGAATGCAGTATTTAGAGATACAATGCAGTTAGTTACAGCTAGTGTAAGTAAAGATGGTTAATATATGTGCAGAGTAGATAAATTACCTAGGGAAATGCATGTGTGTGTAATGTATGGCAATGCACAGGGCAAAGAAAAATATATGATATAAATAAATGTGATAAATACAGATGGAATCATACAGAGATAACATACAGATTATCCTATACCACTGTAGATAGGGCTATACAGATGTGGATTGAAGAGAAACACTGTACAGATGTTGTGTGGATAGTAAGATATGGATAGAGGGGAAGGAAAGTATGGTCTTTGGGAAGAGTTCAATAAGGTGACCGCTGTGGGAAAGAAGTGGTTTCTGAACCTGCTTGTGTTAGTCTGCAAACTGAAAATGGTAGAGCCTGGAGGAGGAGCAGAAAAGAGTATGGCCCTATGACAGGAGTCTGAGAATCTTACATGCCTGGTGCAGGCATCTCTTCTTGCGGACCTCCTGTGATTGCCTGTCAGCAATTCCCTCTCAGCTTAGTACAGTACTCTTAGTACAGTACTTTGAGTCAGTTCTCAAAAATTTAATGTTGATCATGGGTCAATACTCATTTAAACCGTAAAGTAATCAAAAAGTAATCCAAAAGTAATTAGTTACATTACTTTTCAAAAGTAATCAGAAAAGTTACACTACAATTACATTTTAAACAAGGTAACTTGTTACTGTAACTAATTACTTTTTCAAAGTAACTTACCCAACACTATATATATATATATATATATATATATATATATATATATATATATATATATATATATATATATATATATATATATATATATATATATATATATATATATACTATATATCTGTGTGTGTGTGTGTGTGTGTGTGTGTGTGTGTGTGTACATGCGTGTGTATATATGTGCGTGCGTGTGTGTATGTATGTGTGTGTTTGTGTGTGTATGCTAAAGCTTTGGCCAAACTTTTGTTTTCAGTGGGATATAGGTCCAGATGGGGCTTAATTCCTGTCTGTCTCTCGAACCAGGAAAGAGGTAGGTAGCTTTCAGCTTTTAACCCTGCTCTGTGTGTGTGTGTGTGTGTGTGTGTGTGTGTGTGTGTGTGTGTGTGTGTGTGTGTGTGTGTGTGTTGTGCATGCATGCAAGTGTGTGTATGTTTTGTTTGAAAAATAATTCAGGAAGAAAGCAGAGATCACAAGGTGTTTCCCCACTAACACTGAGGGGCTCAGTGACCTCTGACCTCACCTCTTTCTCTTTGCTGACCTTTGCTCCCTAAATGGTCTAACCAGAAGGTCCAGTGCTCAGGACAACACACAATAAGGCTCAAGGTTTGGGTGTGGGGATGCTTTTTCTCTATAGGTGATATGGAAACCTTGCTGGTAATATGAAGATTTATTTTTGATCTAGCAGTCTGACAGAGCAGATACAACAAGAATGCTTCTACATAAAAAATCTGAATCACTAACACACACACATACAAACACATTACAACATATTCATAGTGTAACAACTTTTTAAAATAGGCCATTAATTAAAATTGATCAGTGCAGGAAGTGAAGAGTGAAGAGTGAAGAGTGAACAGTGAACAGTGAAGAGTGGTGCTGGTTTCCTCACTGCTTGCTTGGTGTGCTTGGTGTTTGTATGGAGGGATGGATGGAGGGATGGATGGAGGGATTGGTGGAGGGAATGAGAGAGAGGATGGAAGACATGAGGAAGACAAACATGGAAAACAGGGAGAAGGGGTTGAAGATAAATGTGATGAAAGACCTGAATGGATAATGAGGGATTAGACAGAAAGAATGGACACACGGACACACACACACACACACACACACACACACACACACACACACACACACACACACACACACACACACACACACACACACATTTACATGTGTACACACTCCTGCTTGCCTTCACAAATAAAAACACACATGTGCCCACACACACACACACACACACCCATACACAGGGTCATTCACAAGGCACTACCACAGGAAAGACTATTGGGGATGTATACAAGGAAAAGTGGTGATGAAAAAAACAGAAAAGATTTTTAAAAAACACTTTCCAGTGTCGGGGGTTGAAAAGCTTTAGTTTTTGAGTTTATCTGCTCAGGTGTTTCTGCGGTGAAGGGCCGTGTGTTCCTCGCACCACCTCCACCAGATCGAGACCTCCAGACAGGGCTGAAAGAGGAGAAGAACTGAGTCCTCGCAGGCACACAGAGGAGGTCTGTGGAGGTCCTGGTGTCACGGCTGTCTTGGCAAGTGTTCAGTGAGGAAGACAGATAAGAAAAAACAGGAGGGTGACTCCCCTAGAAACAGAAACAGTGGAGTCTCGCGAATGTACGTGTTGTTTTGTGTGATTCTTCTGTTTGGGTTTGGAGAGACAGTTTACCATTGTTCAAGTGAATTGAGTCAAGGGGGGTAGATACTCACGGCACATACGCAATGCCAGTCTTACTGTGTGTGTGTGTGTGTGTGTGTGTGTGTGTGTTTGTGAGTGACCGAGCAAGAAAAAGTGTGTTTTCAGTAGCAGTCAGTAACAGACTAAATGTCTTTTAGTGTGAAGAAATTCACTACAGCATTAATTGTGAGATGGCGATGCTGTTATCTCTGTGACTGTCACTCTCTCTCACTCTCTGTCTGTCTCCTTCAGATACTGTCAGGTGAGGCGTCATCTCAATGTGATCTCTACACTCTTATCAGTCTGATGAGTGACGACAGTCTGGAGCTAGCAGACATTAGCAAGTCCAGACCCAGACCCAGACCAGACCCAGACTATGCCCAGACCAGACCAAGACCAGACCCAGACTATGCCCAGACCAGACCAAGACCAGACTGTGAGTAAGCTCAGTGTGTGTATTTGACACTACTGCTCATAATTAATCTAAATCCCTCATTCTCTAAAC
This sequence comes from Brachyhypopomus gauderio, assembly GCF_052324685.1. Classification (NCBI taxonomy): domain Eukaryota; kingdom Metazoa; phylum Chordata; class Actinopteri; order Gymnotiformes; family Hypopomidae; genus Brachyhypopomus; species Brachyhypopomus gauderio. The sequence goes on from NW_027506886.1 coordinate 242,156, forward strand.
AAGCAAAAGCCACTGTCCTCACATCTTTATTATTAACTAGATTTCTGCATAAACTCCACATTTGAGAATAATTGGCACAATGGGACTAAAGTCTGGACAGTGTTCTGAAACTGTAATGGTACACAGATTATTAAGCAGACAGCCACTGGTCTTAGGGCTGGCATGTCTGTGCTTTGGTATAATTAGGAATCAGTATTTGATGCTTAATAGCTTAAACTCTGAACGTTTGATTTATATTGATCATTCACACTATACACTGCCTGTTTTGCCTGTGATTTATTTTCCTCTGCTGCTCATCCAGCCAATCAAGAGATCAGTACAGAACTTCAAGCGTTCCCACTTACA
>NW_027506886.1:247500-250000 GCF_052324685.1 Brachyhypopomus gauderio
AGAATTTTAGGACAAAATAAAAAACATCGAAATTGTTGTGCGCATCTCGGTAGCTTAATCCGAATGACTAATCAGCGCTCGTTAATAGTCTACAGCCATATATAACTACTATATGGATCACCAGGGTTTTTGCAAGCCGTGATTTGAAAATCCCACTTCAAAGAAGCACAAACCATTTCTTTTTCATTAAGAAGAAAAACAGAGTTAATTCGTCAGTGTTGACACACACACACACACACACACACACACACACACACACACACACACACACACACACACACACGCTGCTGTAGTCTCCGGGGGGGTTGGGACACCGTGGTGGGTGGGAGTGTGTGGTCGATATGGGGGCTGGTTTAGAGGGAGGGGGGTCTAATGGGGAGGGGTGGCGGCTGGCTGCAGGTTAAATACGCCGGGGAGGGTCTCCCCCTCACTCAAATGCGCCCTGGGACCCTCTCCATGTGTGCGTGCGCTGCAAAAACTTTTAAGCACAGAAACAAGGAATTAAGTTGACTTTTTTTGTCTAGTGACTTTGGTTTCTTGCGCTTTGTAAAAAAAATCTTCTGGACTAAGCAAAAAGCTTTAAAGGAGGTTTGAAGACTTTTAAATATTTTCTAAATTTAGTGGAATTAAACGATCTTCATCAAATGGAACCCACGGAATACCCCGATAGTTATGATTACTATGAAGACAACGAGACCGCGTGCGACTACTCGGAGTGGGAACCGTCCTACTCGCTCATCCCGGTGCTGTACATGCTCATCTTCATCCTCGGTCTCTCCGGGAACGGGGTTGTCATCTTCACGGTCTGGCGCTCCAAGTCGAAGCGCCGCGCCGCGGACGTTTACATCGGCAACCTGGCGCTGGCGGACCTGACGTTCGTGGTCACGCTGCCGCTGTGGGCGGTGTACACGGCGCTGGGCTACCACTGGCCGTTCGGCGTGGCCCTGTGCAAGATCAGCAGCTACGTGGTGCTGGTCAACATGTACGCCAGCGTGTTCTGCCTCACCTGCCTGAGCTTCGACCGCTACCTGGCCATCGTGCACTCGCTGTCCAGCGCGCGCCTGCGCTCGCGCGGGACCATGCTGGCCTCGCTGGGCGCCATCTGGCTGGTGTCGGGGGCGCTGGCGGTGCCCACGCTGCTGTTCCGCACCACGGTGGACGAGGCGGGCAGCAACCGCACCACCTGCGCCATGGACTTCAGCCTGGTCACGATGAACCGGCAGCACGAGTCTCTGTGGATCGCGGGTTTGAGTCTGTCGTCGTCGGCGCTCGGGTTCCTTCTGCCCTTCCTGGCCATGACGGTGTGTTACTGCTTCATCGGCTGCACCGTCACGCGCCACTTCAGCCACCTGCGTAAGGAGGACCAGAAGAAGCGGCGTCTGCTGAAGATCATCACCACGCTGGTGGTGGTGTTCGCCCTCTGCTGGACGCCCTTCCACGTGCTGAAGAGCATGGACGCCTTGTCCTACCTGGGCCTGGCGCCCACTTCCTGCGGCTTCCTGCACTTCCTGCTGCTGGCGCACCCCTACGCCACCTGCCTGGCCTACGTCAACAGCTGCCTCAACCCCTTCCTCTACGCCTTCTTCGACCTGCGCTTCCGCTCCCAGTGCCTGTGCCTGCTCAGCCTGAAGAAGGCCATGCACGGCCACATGAGCTCCATGTCCTCCACGCTCAGCGCGCAGACCCAGAAGTCTGAGGTGCAGTCGCTGGCTACCAAAGTGTGAGGGGGGGGGGGAGCGGAGGTGAGAGAGGAGTCGTGGGGGGGGGGGGGGGGGGATTTGAGGCCAGACGGCCGGCCCGGTCTGGCTGGACGGGCTGGACCCTTAAGCCGTGAATGTTGCGCGAAGCGGAGAGATTAGATCTCGGACGATCATCTCTGCTCCTGTATGGAAGTGTCTCTCCAGACTGATGAACCTGAAGTTATGAGAGAAAACAGACTCCTATATATGCAGTATGTAAATAATACTCTTGGGTTTGTGTATTCTACTGTATGAATAATGGTGTGTGTGTGTGTGTGTGTGAGCGTGTGTGTGCGTGTGACTGTGTGTGTGTGTGTGTGTGATCTGCAATTCTCTCACACTGCTCTTTCACACTCTCATATATTGACAAGAGAGGAAATTGTATTTTTGCTTCAGCAAAACCACAGAAATGTATGTATGTGTGTGTGTGTGTGTATGTGTGTGTGTCTGCGCACACTGGTCAAAAAATACAAATTGTACAGTATTTTCATACTATTTTTCTGCTAAATTGAGAAGTTCAAAAATGCATTTTGTGTCTGTAGCACTTGTTTTAATGAAGGGACAGAGTATAATGTTTCATAATGAAGCTTTTTCCTGGGTGTTCTTGTGTTTGTTGATGAAAGGGTCAAAGTGTGTGTGTGTGTGTGTGTGTGTGTGAGCGTGTGTGTGTGTGAGTGTGTGTGTGAGTGTCTGTGTGTGTGTGTAAAGGTGTTGCAGCTTAATTAGATGGTTTAAAGAGTGGTCACAGAGACACAGGAGGA